>NC_063052.1:15337685-15357685 GCF_018812025.1 Megalobrama amblycephala | reverse complement strand
ATTGAAGATGTCCTGTCTCAGCATATACAGTCAAGAGAATTTGTGTTTTACATTAAGGGCATGTACCCACAAAACATAATGGATCTTTAGGGAGAGTACATTATTCCACTGAAAAATGGGCACTGCCTAAAGAACTGTTGCAAAACTGTGAGTGATTATTAAACCTTTCCTAGTATGGTTTGCAGTATCATCTCAGGGGCGTTCTTGTATAAATGCTTTGGCTCTTCAAAACACTTTTGATTCTTCTTCCTGATTGGTCATCAGGGACGTGACATAGAAGCTGAAACCAAGCCTGAATGAAGAAGACAGCAGTATTACTCAGCTGGAGGGCTGTTTAGTGCATGCTCTGAATGATTCGTCCTTAGTGGATGCTGTTCTGCTTCCAGAGTGACGTTTACATATTATAAAACACTAGATTCCTGCATTTGTGATATGCACTAAATTATGCTTTTTGGGATATTACCATTCATGTAGTGTGTAATACAGCTGATTGTGAATGTAAAAGGTCTGCAAAGTTTCAAAGATCAGCAGTTTTTGTCTTCTAAAACAAAAGAATAGATTCTGAACTGCCTGAAACCTACGTAGGTTTGTAACTAATTTGCATAATGCCAGCCCATTGGCTGCTTACGAACAGCATCTGCTTTGCCCCGCCCTCAAACGCTGTAGTTGTGTCTTTTTCTGCAAATCCACTTTGATGAGTTTGATACAGTAAAACCGACGCCATCTTTACTGTTTGATGTATCAATTGCTGAGGAAGAGCTGAAATTATGATATGCTAATGAGCATTTGGTTATCAACCAATCACAACAGACTGAGCCATCTGACCAATCAGAGGCTCTCAGAAAGGTGGGGTTTAGATAGACCGAATCCTTGATCGAACCGTTTCAGACACAGAATTAGCAATCTTTAAAGATGTCATGAATTGAGAAATCAACTTTTCCTTGAGATTTTGATATATAAGAGGTCATCGTACTATAAGAATATCCTGTAAGTTTCAGAACTGAAAACTTCCTTGTTAGTCCAATAAAAGCTTTTATTGACACCAGGCCCCGCGAACAACTCATCCCAGAATTGGTGAAACTCCGCCTTCGCAGAAGAAATCAACACCTACTTCATCATTGCAGCGTTAGCTCCGCCCACTGGTGTGTTATTGAGATGAGGAGGAGAGAAGAGCGATTCAGGACTAAAATAACATTACCTTTCAAAGGATCCTAATGCAGGAATATGGTTATTTATTTTCAACAATGTGAATGTCTCAGTTGAGCTTTATTTGTATTTGGTACATTTAGATTCTTTAGTAAATCAATCGCATTTCAGCGCAAACAGACTTTTACGATATGAACTCGACAGTAATGCAACAACATGTCAGTAACTGTGTTCATTCTAATGCCTGATCTGATATTAATGATTCATGTACAGTCAGATGATCTTTGTCTGTGTGTCAGTAAATCAATCCAGTGACTAAACGCTCAACTTCACCTTGTTTCTCTCAGTAGGATGAAAATATTCTGCTATTTAAACAGTGATTAAATTATATATAGAAAACAATCAAAGAATGCTCTCTTTACAATCGCTGGAGCTGTCAATCAAACAGAGCAAGTTTATCAGGGACCAAAACTCCTGTTTTATTCAACAAATCCCTTATTTACATCGTGTTTGCACTGTTAGTAATGATGAAAGCATTCGTTAGTGTGCAGAAATTGAGTTTCAATGACGAGATCACTGCTTTCATGAGCTCAACAACATGTCTGTGATCGACTACATGTTCATCACTGCAACCTTTCATGCCACGATCTAAATATAATGCTTTTCACGATTAGTGAACCTTGAGAGCTGTAATAGTAAAAACGCTCTAAATGAGAGAGTAATACTTGGTTATTTTAAATGGAAAGGTGTTATCCAATCACAGCAAGTGAGCGTTTACACTGAAATCTCACAGCAGACACGCCTCTTAAAACAGAGCGTTCAAATCAGGGTAGGAAAAATGCCTTTTATTTCTAAATTGTCAATTTTTGATATAAAAAGCATACTAACATTATAAGTGCACCCCAGGAAACATTATAAAACAACGCAGTTCATGACCTCTTTAAAATAGCGTAACATATGCACCTTAAGCAACAGAAATATGCATGTTATGTTGAAATGTTCGGCGAGTATAAAATGAGGAATGCTTGAGAAATCTAGTTATGCTTCCAGCGTGTAAAACTGAGTAGAGGAATATGTGTTGCAATGGCCTGGTGACAGATCACTGGTCACATGAGACATTCAAAGACATTTGCATTCTCAAGCCCCTGAACCGACTCGAGATCAAAACGGTGAGAGACTCCCACCCACTCCAGGCAGACTCAGACTGATCTGGTGCAACACAATGTTAATATGTATGCAACGCCGAAGAAAATGTGGAGAGATAGTACAGTATGTGCCAGAGCAAGCTCTCATCTTTGATCAAAAGATGTGAGAAAGTGTTACAAGAGCCTTTTTCTTCAATATAGGGCAGTTGAGTTGGCTGCATAATTTTTTTTTTTAGAGATTAAACATGTTCTTTGTTACATTTTAAAGTTCTTCTGATCAGACTACTTGACGTCTTCAGCAGGATTAATCATTTAAGACAAATTAGTCTAAAAGTACATTGAGTTTTGAAACCCTGTCCTTTATTTCGTTGAAAAGTTTGAGGTTAGTAAGCTTTTATTTATTTAAATAAATTAATAATTTTACTCAGCAACGATGCATTAAATTGATAAAAATTACTTTTAAATTGTTGCAAAAAAATATTTTAAATAAACGCTGTTCTTTTGAACTTTCTATTCATCAAGCGATCCTAAAAAAAATGTAGGTTTATAAGTGAGAGAAACTTTTCTCAAGGAATGAAAAGTTTGCTAGTAGATGTTTATTTTATGGTGTCACAAAAATTCAACACGCTTAGTGAATGAGAAATAGGATTTACAGAATGATGGCAAGCTTTGAAAGCTGTTCACTCGATTCATATTGAAAGAGGGATATTGGAAATACACCAGAGTTTTAGTGTAACAACTTTCTTCTGAAGGTTTAAGACCTTGTTGGTTTATAACGAGTGGAAACAGGTTAATATTGAGTCACAGACCAGTTTGAGAGGTTTTACCTCGACACCATTGATAGGTGCGCTTTTCTTTAATTGTGCTCCATTTCCTGATATCTCCTCAGCTGCAGCTCTCAGATATCATTCATTTATGGTCAAATTAGGCAAGTCTGATGTTAAAGCTTTGAAAATGGAAGTTGCACTCATGTTTTCTTCCCTATTGTACAGTATATCTGAGTGAAATGTCTTTGCAAACAAGAACAAATGTAGGATGGGGCTTGATTTTGTTTGTGGGGAATTGATTGGATGGTTGTGGTTTGCTATTGGTTGATCTCATGTGAGTGACATGTTGCCCCGCCCTCATCATCAGAGAAGAGAAGAGATGCTGACGCAAGAGGAAGGGGAAGTTATTCTGATTTAAGATTAACTGGAACATGATTTCAAAACAATGATGTGCGCTGATAAATCATTTATAATAAACATTGCAATATTCCATGAAAAATAAGACTTTAATGGTGTGAAATGATTCTGATTATGCACCCATTGAAGAATTGATTTGCACAGATCAATCAGTTTTGATCAAGAACATTACAAATGAAATATAACCCGAGCACAATGCAAGGAATAGTTTGCATGCATTTACTGCGTTCAAGCATTCCTCCGTGAGTTTTCTCAGTTGATGCATCTGAGCAATGTAAAATATGTGTTCAGTGTTTCTCATAGCATTCCTTGTAGTTCTAAGATTGGGTAAAACACTTGCTTATCTTGGAACATTATGTACATTTCTTCTTAGGAATATACCATGTGTGCATAAGTGCACTCTTAAAAATAAAGGTTCTTTATCAGCATTGATGGTTCCATGAAGAACCTTTAACATCCATGGAATCTTTATTTCTTTATATTGGAAAAAAACATTCTTCACACCAAGAAAAAAAAGGTTCTTTTTAAGAACTGTTCACTGAAAAGTTCTTCAACGGCATCGATGTGAAACTCACTTTTTAGAACCTTTATTTTCAAGAGTTGTAAGAAGCATCGATCTCAATGAATCTTCAAAGAAACCTCACATACTGTCTGAGACTCTCATTCTAAGTCTCAGGTGTCATGAGCTGATAATGCCGTCTCATCGATATGGATTGCTCTGCACGTCTTTTTATTCACTCTTCAAAGCTATTTTTACTTTAGAGAGTTAGTTGATGCCAAAGGGAAGGGATAAAGATAGTCAGTCTAATTTAAGCTCTGATTAATATTCATCTGAATTGAGGCTAGAGGAGCTGGCTGCTTTTGTCATGTTCACAGCAATGTCTTTTTGGGACATTACCTGATTATTTTGCTGTAATTGAAGCACTTTGACATTTAGTGAATTGTTACCAAGTAAAGGATGGATTGATCTGATACTGAGCTTTATCAGACTATGATGCTGGACTGGCTGTCAGTGAAAATAATCAAGTGTTTTATTCTCTATATATATCAGTTTATTTTGAACATGCATTTAGGATAAGCTTCTTATTGCATGCTAAGAACTAAACTGATTCAGCTATATAAAGACAACAGTGTGATTATTCAGCTCAAGTTTGCACTATCCCATAGTGTTAGTGGAGTCAAATCAATAATATTGCTGGACATTATGTTTTAGACGTGTAATACGGTGCTGTCTGACTTCAGATGAACAATGATGTATTGAATTCTAATGTATTGTATGCTAATTTCCCCATCAGCAGGAAATGGCGAGTTTTGAGTATCACTTTCCTTGGTTACATTTGCTGAGACTACATATCAAATTTGTGTTGCCCCAAGCAGCTGTAAAAGAGAAGGTCATAATGATTTTAGCAGGTAGAAAAAACAAAATGAGAACAAAATAAGGTTCTTCTTTGTGGATTTGGAGAGAGTAGAAAGTGCACATTCCCAGTGGACAGACGCCTTGTTTCTGTAACAACAAGTCACAAATCCCTAAAATGGGATTTTGAAATGCTTTCAAAATTCTTGCTCCTGATTAAATATTTATATCTGTCTCAGTACTTTGTGTCCATATTAGCTTGCAATACTTGCTATTTATAATCTCTCTTAAGACCTTGACTGTTTCAAATGTGCAGTGAGTGTTTTGCCTCTGTTTTGTCTGCTAAGCAAGTTCAATGTTGAGGATATTTTTAGAGGAAAGTCGTGTCTTTTTAAAATGGGTCACTACTTTTTTTATCTTGCTTAAATTAGTAATATATTTGTAGTACATCTTTGTATGAACCAAATTTTGCTTGGCATCAAATGGTTGAATTCTAGAGAAACAAAGATGAATTAAAGAGGACCTATTATGCTCTTTTAAGTCTTGATGTTGTTTTTGGGCTCTACTAGAACAGGTTGATTATTTTCCTCATATTCTCCATTGTTGCAGCTCCTCTCTTCCCAGTCTGTCAGTAACGCTCTGTTTAGTTCCTGTCTCTATGAAGCCCCTCCTTCTGAAAAGCACAATGTGCTCTGATTGGTCAGCTGGAGCAGTGTGTTGTGATTGGTGTTTGGGAAATGTCCCGCCCCTTACCATAACAGCCAGTTTCAACACACTACTAACTAACTCAACCAGGCCCCGCCCCTTTATTCTGCGTATGCTGTGGGCAGAAATTATTGTAATATAATTATTGTATTTTATCATGGTACGGGCGTCACGGTTCAGTGCATACAGTCAGACGACGAATACAGTCAGTAACAAGGCGATCCACACTCCAATCCAGAAGGGGGCGTGCATGGTAATGCAATGCTGTTTGCTAACCACCACAACAGGAAGAAGCGCAGAGACAATCAATGCTTAAATATGTTTAATCCTGCGTTCCGTTCGATGAGTAGATTGTGCAAGCTGCGCCTTTTGTTTAACTTTATTTATTTATTATTGGTTTATCGCATCATATTGTATATTGTGTCTATGTATTTGAAACATTTGAATGGACTAATAAAGGTAGCTGTGAAGTATTTTTGTTGAAGTACAATGTCGTTTTTGACCATAATAATGTACCAAATCTAACTAAGTATAAATATTACAGTAGTATAGAAAAATATACTATACATACATTTATTGGTAAAATCGAACTTTACCCATTCTGTGGTGCCAAACAACTTCTCTTTGCAAAGGATCATGGGGGCCTGAAGTGTCCATCAGTTGTACCCTTCAAATCCTTCATTCCGAAGGGCCCTTTGAAGTGGCCAGTTTTGAGCACTTCGGTTTGACACAACCCTTCAGTATGGCGGCCATGATTGTTTTCACTCCGAAGTGCCCTTCGGAGGGCGATATATTCCGTTTGGAACGCAGCATTGGTGTAATCTCTCACCAGTGTTTCAACCACGGAAAGATATCAATAAAAGAGCTTGAGAATAATATCTCACGTAGCATTACATTTACCTCAGGCAAGTCATTTAGTGTCCGCAGCATGTTAGTTCACTAGAGAAATGAACTCTAGAGGGCAACATTTCACCAAATTTAATGCACTTTATTATCTTATATATTTATTTGTCCCCCCTTCTGTACCAAACCCATACTAAACCGTGAATCAATCCCGAGATATGTACTGAACCGTCATGTTTGTGTACCGTTACACCCCTAGTGCCTATTGTGCCTAATAACACTTTTTAACATCAAGCATATCCCGCTCTTTACTCATGCGTTTCATCACTCTGAAGTGTCAATAGTGCTGATACACACATATATATTTACATACCGCGATATAGTTGATTTAACAAAATCTCTGACGATTTTGTACCGTGGTAATGATACCGTCATACCACCCAGTCCAACTTTAGAAGTGATGAGGAAATCTCCCACTTGAAGCCGGCTGACCAGCGGTACCCTGAGATCCAGATTGGATTTGGAGCTGTAATGAATTCGGTAGACCCACACAGGTCAGGGTCCAACATCCGTATCCAATTCCAGAATTAAGGTGACCTACTTTATAGAGTAGGGACAATCCCTTTATCTTGGATGATGGCTTGAAATTGGGAAAGGGGGCCAAGATTGGAAGCTTCTTCTTGGCTCACATATGGGACAATTAGCTCTCTCTTTCCCTCTTTCTCTGTGCGTCTTCAAAGAGCTCAATTAGAGCTTTAGTAAGTGTGTAACAAGGAGTCCACTGAGAAGTGGCCCTGCTGAGAGTTTTCTGAGCTAGCGCTATTGAACTTTCTTCTCAAATTTCAACTTCACAGGTCTTGGATCTGATTAGTAGATAAAGTTTCACCAGTCGAGTCGGTGACGTTAAATCAATTTGGATTTTAACTCTCAAAGATAAAAGATATTAAAAAAGATATTAATGTTTTCTTTTTTTCCCCAATTAAGAAATTATTGGCTTTTTGTGGAGAATCTTGTATTTAAAAATGCTACAATGAGTCTTCCAGGAACGAACACGTCACAATATTCCTCATTTAAATAATTAATATGCAGAATAAAGGGGCGGGGCCTGGTTGAGTTAGTTAGTAGTGTGTTGAAACTGGTGGTTATGGGAAGGGGCGGGACATTTCCCAAACACCAATCACAACACACTGCTCCAGCCGACCAATCAGAGCACATTGTGCTTTTCAGAAGGAGGGGCTTCATAGAGACAGGAACTAAACAGAGCGTTACTGACAGACTGGGAAGAGAGGAGCTGCAACAATGGAGAATATGAGGAAAATAATCAACATTCAATCTAGCAGAGCCCAAAAACAACATCAAGACTTGTAAAAGGGCATAATTGCATCTTTAAAGGCCTGCAATGCACTCTTTAAGCTCATTAGGCTACGTTGGTAATCATTTGCATTGTTTATCTGTAATTTACTGTGACTCTTTCGAGAGCATAAAAATGACCGTGATTTTAACAGTAAAAGACTGTAAAAATGCTGCGGTGAAAAACTGTCAATTGGTTTACAGAAAGTTTCCGTACTATATACGGTGAATAACTGTAATAGATCTAACGGTACATTTAATGTAATTTTACGGTAAAATACCGTTAAATTCACAGTTTTTGGAAGTGAAAAATAACAATTCATTGTAAAATTTACAGTGAAAAACCGTAAATTGACATTCCCACAATTCCCTGCGTGACACTTCACATTTGATATATTTTCGTTGAAATAACTCTGTTTCTTCTTAGTTTTTCTCATTTTTTTCTAATCAGTTATGTACATTAGGGTTTTATGTTACATCTAATGTTGTTAAATTAATGTTTATTGCATTTTTAAAATTTCATGCATGTTACCATGATGGTGTTTAGTGTGTGTGTGAATGACACTGTGTGCACCTTCTATATATTAGTGTTGTCCTCCTCAGCTTGTGGAAAAGCTGCTTGTGATGAACTTTGATTCATCATGTGACTCTCATCAACACTGTGTTTGGTGACTGTCAGTGTATTATAAAGGTACAAAACAGATATTAGTACTTCATTAGGTTGGTAAATTAACATTATATCAGTTAATGAAATATGTTATTTTACCGTAAATTTAACAGATTTCTTTTACGTTGCTACTGTATTTTTTTACGGTAAAGTTCTGGCAACCGCTGCTGCTGTTTTTTTACTGTAAATTTTACTGGGATTTTTTTTACAGTGTAATGTATACACTATATTATAAGTTTACTTGGAAGATGTTAAATTTGATTCAGAACAGCAGTGATGCTTTTTTTCCTGCCAAACCTGTTGCCGTGATACATTTTAAAGTTTGGCTTGTTATAACACATATTTAGTAAAACAAATATCTATTTAATTGCTTTATACATTTATTGTAGTTTTCTATTGTGGGTTACTGAGGGCTAAAGTAAATTAAAATGAACATTTTCTTTTATTGAGTACACTGTTGTTCAAAACTTTGCAGTCAGTAAGATTTATTTTTGAAATTGATAGATTTATTCAGCACATTGAAATGATCTAAAGTGAAGGAAAGACATTTATAATGATACAAATTCAAATAAATGCTGTTCTTTTGAACTTTCTATTCATCAAAGAATCCTGAAAAAAAAATATATGTATAATTTTCACAAAAATATGAAACAGTTTTCAACAGTGATAATAATCAGAAATTAAGGATGCATGATATATCGGCCACAATATCGGTATCGGCTGATATATGTTCATTTTTAATGTTATCGTTTTCGGCCCAATAAGAAAATCTGGCCGATATATTAAAGCCGATAAATAGTGGATTATTTCCTTCAGATGCATACTGTCCACCATGAGGGTTTTGAATTGCTTGAAATATGATTGAAAATCAATTCAAAAAGGAAAATACTAGTGCAACATATAAGCTACATAAAATTACATTGAGAAAGAACATTATAATTGTGTGTTTGGGACATTGCTTTTAATGGTGAGACTTTTGTTTTTGTAATCAGGCTGTCAAAAATATATAAAAAATTGGATTTGGATTTAGATTTATCGGCTTTCAAATATAAAGAATTATCGGTTATCGTTATCGGCCAAAATTTTCATATCAGTGCGTCTCTATCATAAATGTTTTTTGAGCATCAAATCATCATATTAGAATGATTTCTGAAGGATCATGTGACACTGAAGACTGGAGTAATGATGCTGAAAATTCAGGAATAAATTACACTTTACTATATATTCACATATAATACAGCTATTTTAAATTGTAATAATATTTCTCAGTATTAGAAATCAAATCAGTGTAGACTTGGTGAGCAGAAGACTTTTTTTTTTCAAAAAACATAAAAAAATAACAACAACCAACCCAAACTTTTTGCAGTGCACATTTTGTTTTAAAGTGAAATAATACATTCATAAATTATATATATATATATATATATATATATATATATATATATATATATATATATATATATATATATATATATATATATATATATATATATATATAAAATATCCACATATGTGTGGATTAAGTTAAATGGTAAATGTTATGAAACTATGCTTTTCAATGGTCAGAGACCAGAAGGGTTGATCTGTTCACAGTTGTTGTTTTCTCCTGTAATGTATTCAGTATATTAGTGCTTCAGCTTCTGTCAGAGCGGTGGACAACATTCAGAGTGAACTGCCCTCGCAGTAGACCCTACACTTTATATCTTCACCCAACTAATGACGTACATTTGTGTTCTGAATCAGCTGATTCTCAACTAACTCCACTGCTGTTTCTGGGTCACACACTGAGTGCACAAACAAACCACTCCACTCTTAAATGAGCTGCCATCCAGCCTTACTTCAGATACTGACCCACAACACTACAGCACCGCAGATACTGCTGAGGCCGACAGTAATGCGAGTCGTGATGTTCAGACACTATTGAGCCGAATCGATCCACGGTTCATTCATCCTTTCCGGCCTTTCGCATTATAGGAAAAGCTTCACTGTGTAAACCAACCCTTCTTTCCTCCTCCTCCTCATTTAAAGGGATTGTGGATGATTTTATCCACCCTTTTGATTTCTTGTGAAGAATCCCTAATGATGCAGCTCTTTTTTTATACAGTGACGGATCATAATGGCAATTTTTGTCAAAAAACCTGGTCCATATGAACTTTTTAGAAGCCTTATGATAATGTTATGTGATAAACTGAAAATCAGATTTTTTTTTCCTCTTCAGCTTTCAATGGGTTTGATTCCCAGGGAATGCAATGTTAGTTGATCTGAGATGTTCACCAAGGCTGCATTTATAAGAATAAAAATACAGTAAAAATAGAAAAAATGTGAAATATTATTACAATTTAAGATAGCTGTTTTCTATGTGAATATAAAGTAAACTGTAATTTATTTCTGTGATCAAAGCTGAATTTTCAGCATCATTACTCCAGTCTTCAGTGTCACATGATCCTTCAGAAATCATTCTGATATGATGATTTGCTGTTTAAAAAAACATTTCTGATTATTATCAGTGTTGGAAACAGTTGTGCTGCTTCAGGTTTTTGTGAAAATGTGCACTGTAAAAAAGATTTTTTGAAACTGCAAATAATACATTTTACAGGATATGTATTACAAATATGTTTAATTCAATGTGCTGCTTGCCGCTGTTTTTTTTTTTTTTTTTTTTTTTTTTTTGTAATTTGTGCAATTTTAATAGCATTTTAGTTAAAATTGTTTCAAAGTAAATCCTGCACCAAATGTTTTTCAGTGCGATACGTTTTTTTTTTTTCAGGATTCCTTTAATAGAATGTTCAAAAGATCAGCAATTATTTGAAAACATTGTAACACTGTAACTGTCAAAAAAATCTTACTGACCCTCAAACTTTAGAATCATATATTACAGTATATAGTGCACAATATAGCACACAAAATGCTTTTTATTTTATTTTATTATATTATTTTTTTATTTTATTATTATAATATATTAATTTATTTTAGTTTATTTTATTATTTTTATTTTATTACATTTTTATTATTTTATTTTATTTATTTTATTATAATATATTATTTTAATTTATTTTAGTTTATTTTATTATTTTTTATTTTATTTTATGATTTTATGTTAATTATTTTATTTTATTTTATTTGTTTTATGATTTTATTTTATTATAATATATTTTAATTTATTTTATTTAGTTTATTTTATTAATTTTTATTTTTATTTTTTTATGATTTTATTTTAATTATTTTAGTTTTATTTATTTTTATTTTATTATTATTTTTTATTATTATTTTATTAGTTTAGTTTCATTTAGTTTTATTATTTTTATTTTATATTTTTTATTTTATTTTATTTTTTATTATTATTTTATTATTTTATTTTATTTTATTTTAAATTTAGACATAATTATATTCTTCAAATTTCTCCTTTCATTTTACCTAAAAAAAAAAAAAATCAACAACTTGAGGGTGAGTAAATAATGACAGCATTTTCATTTTTGGGTGAACTATCCCTTTAAATGAGGGCGAGTGAAGCAGGTCTGGATTAAACAGTGGAGCATCTCTCTCTGTCTCTCTCTTCCTCCTTCCATCAGTGCGCATGTCGTACAGAAGAGAAGAAGAACATCCTGATCTATATTTAGAGGCAAAGGCAGAAAAAGCTTCCTCAAGGCCCAACATCACCACCTCCACATCTACACCCCTCCAAACATTCAAATCAAGGGCACTGCTCTGTCTTTCAGATGAATTGAATGTATAATTCATATATGCCGGCCATTAGACAACCTGGTTTCAATTTTGTGGAGCCTGAGAAAGATGTGAAGCGAGTTAGGGAGGGAATCAGGGAGAAGGAAGCACTCCGTGCTTTGCATGCTAAGATGCTTTTTGTTTCAAGGCTGCTTCTCTCTGGTAGATGCTCTGGCTCTGTGTGTTGAAACAGACACATCCAGGCAGGATGAATATTCCCAGCATTCACAGCGACAGAGGCTCAGTAAACAATAGCAGCGCGATTTGTTCTGCTCAGAGTATCAGTGGTTCTCTCACTAATGGCGTTCAGCAGATGTCATCACGGCTTAGATTCATTTGATGACCTGTTACACAACGCCACAGGCTGCTGTTCGCTTCGAGAGCTTGAGCTGATCAGAGTTAGAGTGGAGGTCACACAAAAATTACATTTTGATCATTTATTCACCTTCATGTTGCTCCAAACCTGTATGACTTTCTTTGTACCAAGAGAGATCCGAGCTGCTCTCGATGGGAATCAAAAACGACAAAATAAAGCAATTATTTTCATGATTTATCATCGCAACATTTTCTTTTGTCAAATCAACTTCGGTAATTAATGTGGTTCAGATAACATAATATTTAGAGTTTCTGCAAAATCGTAGTAAATAGTGTTAAAATAACACTGAAGCAGAGTTAAAGTTAATGAGATAATTAAGCAATTAATAAGGCTGTTCTTGTGTTTCTCTTTTCTTCAGTGATTCTGCTTGTTAACAGCAGGCGTTCATCACTAATGCACAATCATCACTTAATTAATTGCTTAATTATCTCATTAATTTTAACTCTGCTTCATTGTTATTTTAACTCTGTTTAGAGAGGGACCATATGTACTCTGAGCAGAACTGAGTTAACTCTGGGGATTTTGCTGTGTGTTGATTTAAATCAATCGCCTATATTGTATTAACTCAAATTTTTAATTTCAATGAACTCAAAATGTTCAGGCAACTTACTTTTTAAGTTAAACCAGCAATTATTTTTTACAGTGTATAAATTATGCACTATATTAACTTATTATTATAAGACATATCTTGATTTTTTTTTTCTGAATTCATATTAGATTTGTGTAAGCAATCCATGTTATTTTAGTATCTTTGAGATACCTTTTTAGTTTTTAATAATTTTAATTAATTTTAATTTTTATATTTTCTGTTTTAGTTATTTAAAATGTATTATTTGTTATTTATTTTTAAGTTTTTCTTTTTTAAATACAGTTTTTATTCATTTTTTATTTAAGTTTTAGTTATTTTACCTGGTTGCCATAAAATTTTGAGTTCATTGAAATTAAAAATTTGAGTTAATACAAAGAAATAGAGATTCAGAAACTCCAAATATTGTCATCTGAACATCTTAGTTGAAAAGATTAGATAATTTTTTTAGCTGAAATAAAATAAGTTTGTATATATATTAGTGCTGTCAAATGATTAATCGCATCCAAAATAAAATTTGTTTACACAATGTGTGTGTGTATATATATATATATATATATATATATATATATATATATATATATATATATATATATATATATATATATATATATATATATATATATATATATATATATATATATATATATATATATATATATATATTACATTAAAAATATATAAATTATATTAAAAATAACAAAATATAATTTGTTAGATATACGTGTGTGTGTGTATTTATACATTATATATTATGTAAACAGACTTTTATTTTGGATGCAATTAATCGCAATTAATCACAATTAATCGTCTGACAGCGCTATCTGCTTAGAATCATACATGTTTTAAAAAGACATGACGGTGAATAAATAATAACAGAATTTTAATCTCTATCATTGAATTAGATAATATTTCCCCCTGTGGTTGTTCAATGTTCTGCGTGTTTATTGTTTGCAAACAGATGGGATGAAATGATTGAATTATTAAGCGTTGAACAGTTGGTGTACATGAAGCTCAGCGATGGTTTAGTCACATGTTCTCAGCACTTAATCACATATTGTTGTCTTAGAGATACACGGTTAGTCATTAACCACCATTTCAATGCTACGAGGAAGCGCTCGGGTTTATTCTGGGCGTTTAATTCGGTCTTCAGCTTTGTGTAATTTCTGCCAGAACAAGCTTCGTCTGCCTCTCATCTGCTTGGCCTCAATTCACTCCAGATAACATGACAGACGGATTCGTTCGAGTGTTTTACTCTCTAGATGAGTCTTCATGTGTGCTGTAAGGATCAGCTTTCGCCACTGAGTATTCAGAGATTATTATTAATCACAAAAATGTCTAAGCGTTCACCAGCTGCTCTGGTTCTCTCAGAGAAACATCAAGTCCTTGCTTGATTTTATACGCGTCACGAGACACTGTCCATCATCTTTATGGATTATGAGAGCAGTAATATCAGAGAGTTTTATAGAAATGCTGGTGTCTGTCTCAACTAAAATTGCAATTTTAATAGCAATTTTAGTTAAAATTGTTTCAAAGTAAATGTTTTTCAGTGCAATACATTTTTTTTTTTTTTTTTTCAGGATTCCTTTAATAGAATGTTCAAAAGATCAGCAATTATTTGAGAATATTGTAACACTGTAACTGTCAAAAAATCTCTGACCCTCAAACTTTGGAACCATATATTACAGTATATAGTGCACAATATAGCACAAAAAATGCTTTTTATTTTTATTTTATTTTATTTTATTTTATTTTATTATTTTATTTTATTTTATTATTATTTTTTGTTATTATAATATATTAATTTATTTTATTTTAGTTTATTTTTTTTATTTTATTACATTTTTATTATTTTATTTTATTTATTTTATTATAATATATTATTTTAATTTATTTTAGTTTATTTTATATTTTTTTATTTTTATTTTATGATTTTGTTAATTATTTTATTTATTTTTTATTATTATTATTTTATTAGTTTAGTTTCATTTAGTTTTATTAGTTTTATTTTATTTTATATTATTTTATTATTTTTTATTTTATTTATTTATTTTTTTAATTATTTTATTAGTTTAGTTTACTTTAAATTTAGACATAATTATATTCTTCAAATTTCTCCTTCCATTTTACCTATTATTTATTTTAAAAATAAATAATAGGTAAAAATTATTTATTAAAAAAAAAACAAAAAAAAACCCCCAAAAACTTGAGGGTGAGTAAATAATGACAGCATTTTCATTTTGGGGTGAACTATCCCTTTAAATGAGGGCGAGTGAAGCAGGTCTGGATTAAACAGTGGAGCATCTCTCTCTGTCTCTCTCTGTGCACAATATAGCACACAAGATGCTTTTTATTTGATTTTATTTGATTTCATTTTATTTTATTATTTTTTTATTTTATTTATTTTTATTATTATTTTTTTAATTTTATATTATTTTTTGTTTTATTTTATTTTTTTATTATTATTTTAGTTTAGTTTATTATATTATTTTTATTTTATTTTATTTTATTATTATAATATTTTTATTTATATTTTTATTTTTATTTATTTTTTATGATTTGATTTTATTATAATATATTATTTTAATTTATTATTACTATTTACTATTTTATTTTTATTTTTTATTTTATTTTATTTTATTTGTTATTTTTATTATTTGTATTTTATCTTTTTTTATTTTTATTTTATTTATTTTATTTTTTTTATTATTTTTTTTTGTTGTTGTTGTTTTTATTTTATTTTATTTTATTTTATTTTATTTTATTTTATTTTATTTTATTTTATTATTTTATTTTATTTTATTATTATTTTTTTTTTATGAGATTATGAGAGCAGCAGTATTATCAGACAGTGTTCCAGAAATGTTGGCGTCTGTCAGACTTGCATAATTTTGTCTCTCATGCCATCTAGAGGACAATCTGAAAAATGTTTATTAACCAGCCTGGCATATGAAACACAATCACCCTTTATTGAACCCAGTGTTATTTTAGTATCATTAAGAAACTAGTTGATTTTTTTTTTTTTTTTTTTTTTTTAATTATTATTAATATTTTTATTTGTATATTTTCTGTTTTCAAAGTTTTAGTAATTTTACTGTGTGACATTGGTGTGTGTGTGTGTGTGTGTGTGTGTATATATATATATATATATATATATATATATATATATATATATATATATATATATATATATATATATATAATACACACACACACACACACACACACACACACACACACACACACACACAATAGCGCCACCTTATGGTCATTTTTTGGTTACTAACAGTCTTGGACGTGTTTATTTCCACAGCTGTCCACTGCAATCTGACCCAGAATGGGATCGACCATCAGGTGTGCACAGAGGAAGTGACATCACACCGGGAGGAAGTGTCTGTTGATCATGGACTGGATGACGACAGTCTGGGGTTTCTGGACCAGAGTCCTGGTTTCCAGCACAGATCTCCACCCCAGCGCTCCGTCTCCGAATCGGAGCTTTCCAGGGTGAGAACAGAGACACGACCGTCACTATAAACACTTCTGGAATTACTGTTCAAAAGTCTCTTTTTAATATTTCTGAAAGAGCCTCTTCTGCTCACTAATTATTTGATCAAAAATACAATAAAAATAGTGAAATATTATTTCGACTTAAAGCGGTTTTCTACATGAATATATAGTAAAATGTAATTTATTCCTGTGATCAAAGCTGAATTTTCAGCATCATTACTCCAGTCTTCAGTGTCACATGATCCTTCAGAAATCATTCTGATATGATGATTTAATGCTCAAGAAACATTTATGATTATTATCAGTGTTGAAAACAGTTTAATATTTTTGTTTTTCAGGATTCTTCGATGAATAGAAATCTCAAAGAACAGCATTTATTTGAAATAGAAATCTTTTATAACATTATAAATGTCTTTACTGTCACTTTGGATCACTTTATTATTGCCTTTTTTCCCTGTCACATATTTTAGCAATCGTCATACATTAGGTATCATTCGAAACGCTCAAAATTCATCCTGTGAAAACCATTTTAAAATTGGACATTGTGATATTATGGAAACAGTGCTTTAGCTGCTCAATGTTTGTGAAATCAACTTCACATTTGGAACACAACTTGGTTAGACATTTTGCTTTGATTTTTAAAGGCCACATTTTGTAAAATATATATTTTGTATACAGTAATAAATATTTAGTTCAGTGCATTTACAGTAAAGATCTGCTCATCAGATCTCTGGCCACGATTAACCAGCAGCATCTAAAAATTCTTGCCAATTTTTCTTATTATTATACACTTGAATATTACAAAAGGAAGTCCTTATCTCATCTGCCATCTTGTAAGAGAAGATCGATTTTGCTCATTTCTTTGAGACGCATGCAAGTTGTCCAGCAGGACAGAAATCACTTCAGGTGTGTTATATTGTAGTAATGTTGTCGTGCATCTGTGACTTGATCTGGAGCAATGCGTTATTGGGTGAATCTCATGAACAAATGCCCACACCTCAAATCAAGAGGAAGACATTATATTTTGCTTTAAGCTTTTACAGTTTTTATTATTGGCATTTAGTAAGTGATGCAGAGTTTAACTTTCAGATGAGAGAAGTTGAATTTAAAACATCATTTCTAATGTGAATAAAAGCTGACATAATTGTTCTCTCTGTAGCAGGGTTATTAATGTTAAATAAAACTATTAAAACTGACTAAAATAAATACATACTAAATAAATACTGACTAAAATTAAAACTGAAATAAAAATAAATTAAATCTTAATAGCAGTATAAAAAACAAAAGCACATCATAAAATGACTAAAAAATAAACTAAAATGAAAGCAAAAATCTCTGTCCACACCAGGGTTATTGTCATTAACTAAAACTGAAGCTATTCGAAACTGTTCATTGAAATGAAGCTGAAATAAAATAAAATACCAATATTAGATGAAAAACTGTAGAAATGTTGCTTTGGCAATAATCTAAAATAAGTTTAAGTTGAAGCAAAAACTTAATAAATAAATAAATAAATAAATAAATAAAAACTAAAACTAACAAAAACTTAAATAAGAATAAATTAAACCTAAATAGCAATGTGCTTTTGTCATTTAAAACTTAAATTAATTTTAAAAATAAAAAATAAAACAAAAATGAAATGAAAACTTAACTTAAATATGAAAATTAAGCTAATTCAAAATAATAAAACTGCTCTGTATCTTAAACTTCACTGGCATCACAAATGTTTTTATTGTTCATCTTTTCACCACAAGATGGCGCTCTAATGCACAGATTCTGCATTCAGCTCAGATTTAAACCGTCCATCTGTCTTATTAAACATGCATGTATTGTGCATCATATATGAACTCCTACGCAATGTATATGAGAAACAAACACGTTTTTAAAAAAATAATCAAATCATCATTTCATCAAACTGCAAAATAATAAAAATGCATTTTGTCATTTTCACAGACGCCATATATTATCTCCTCCATCTTTAATATAAATATTTCTCATATCGGTCACCCCTTCAGATCATAATCCTCTAATATGAGTTCTGTTGTCGTAGATGATGATGATTATAGTGTGTTATGCATTCATATCTTCAAGTCATCATGCTTTGTTGCTATAGTAACATGAGAATTCTTGAATTGTCTAATTATACCAAGGACAGAATGACTGTGACTGTGTGTGTGTGTGTGTGTGTGTGTGTGTGTGTAATCATTTAAAATCTCACTTCCTCCCCTCATCTGTCACTCATCTCAGTTTAATTGGCTGGGAATCCTCCTAAAAATTCATTCCCACCTGCAGGAACTCCGGAGTCTCCATCCTCTCAACTTCTGAAAGTCTCCCGTGAAATGTACTTTATATATTAAAGCTCATCAATCCTTTCGTAAGACTGTGTCAGCGATGGCGTCTCGGTGGCAGATATCTCGGGTTAATTATCCAGCTGCTGTTTTTAGTCGGGCTGTGACTCTCGCCCCACTGGAGCTCGTTTCTACTGACTCAGCGTCTGTTTGTTTGCGGAGCTGAATTAGCTGCTTCCTAAAGGTAGCGTACACTTCAGCTCACTGCGGCCTCTGAATTCAGCTCACGCCGTACTGACATTCAAGCAGGAGGAAGTCATTAAAGGCAAAGTTCTCCCAAAAATGGCATTTTGTCATTATTTAGATGCCCTCACCCTCATGTTGTTCCAATCCTGTGTGAGTTTCTTTCTTCTGTTGGACGCAAAAGAAGATATTTTAAGGAATGTTGGTAATCAAGCAGATGATGGTCCCCATTGACTTCCATAGTATTTTTTTTTTCCTACTATGGTAGTCAATGGGTGCCATCAACATTACATTTGGACATTCTCATGCTGAGAAACTGTTGATAAAAGACAAACACACATATCATTTTTATTATAAATTTACAAATCTTTTCTGCAAGGAAATAAAATAGAAGATAGAAATATTTTTTTCATTTTATTTTATTATTTTTTATTTTATTTTTTATGATTTGATTTTATTTATTTTATTATAATATATTATTTATTTTTTTTATAATATTTTATTATAATATATTATAATTATTTTAATTTTTTACTTTATTTTATTTTTATGATTTGATTTTTTTTATTTTAATTTTTTTTATTTTTTTTATTTTATTTTTTTTTTAGTTTATTTTTTTTATTTTGTTTTATTTTATCTTTCATTTTATTTTTATTTTATTTTGTAGATGCAACTCACATGTAGTTCTCCTACATGAGCTGCATCTGGATCAAATTTTGTGGTGATCGCATGAAATAATCAGCATTTGGAACCAAGGTAGCCTTTTTTGTTTAGCTCTTGACGCCCCCTAATGGGCATTTTTAAAATTGCTCCACCTTGAGGAATATCTCCTGATCGACACAAAGTATTATGTTGATTTTGGGCTCGTTTTAATCATGAGAATCTG
>NC_063052.1:15150185-15332685 GCF_018812025.1 Megalobrama amblycephala | reverse complement strand
ATTATATTATATTATATTATATTATATTATAATTAATATATGTTATGTTATTAATATTGATTTATTGATTTTTCGGATGTGAAACAATGCTGGATTAATATTATATTATATTATATTATATTATATTATATTATATTATATTATATTATATTATATTATATTATATTATATTATAATTAATATATGTTATGTTATTAATATTGATTTATTGATTTTTCGGATGTGAAACAATGCTGGATTTATATTATTATATTATATTATATTATATTATATTATATTATATTATATTATATTATATTATATTATATTATATTTTCGGATGTGAAACAATGCTGGATTAATATTATATTATATATTATTTATTGATTTTTCGGATGTGAAACAATGCTGGATTAATATTATATTATATTATATTATATTATATTATATTATATTATATTATATTATATTATATTATATTATATTATATTATAATTAATATATGTTATGTTATTAATAAATTTAGATTTGTTTATTAAAATAAATTATTTAAAAATATATGTATAATTAATAAATAATAATAAATAAAATACTGTTGTTTGTTTGTGTGAAAACAGTAGTGATGCAAACACCTCATTAATATAATTTAATATAATATATTTAAATTTTAAATTGAATATGTTATGTTATATCGTTAATAAATATATAATACAAAATGTATTAATATTTTTTTTATTAAAATAATTGTTTAAACATATGTATAATTAATAAATAATAAATAAAATACTGTTGTTTGTTTGTGTGAAAACAGTGTGATGCAAACACCTCATTAATATAATATAATATAATATAATATAATATAATATAATAATTTAAAATGTAATGTTATGTTATATGATTAATAAATGTATAATACAAAATGTATTAATATTTTTATTAAAATAATTACTTAAAAATATAAGTATAATTAATAAATGATAATAAATAAAATAATGTTGTTTGTGTGAAAATAGTAGTGTGATGCAAACACCTCATTATATAATATAATATAATATAATATAATATAATATGTATAAATAATAAATTATAATAAATAAATAAAAATAATAAAATAAATAATAAATAAATTTTAAAAGTATTTTAGGCATACATGTCAATTTTTAGTGTCGATTATTTAAAAAGTCATGCAAAAAATATGAAAAATGCAGAAAAAATTAATTGTGCACTTTGACTTACAATGTAAATACAGCTGATTCAGTTTTATTTACAACTTTGTAAAATAATTTTTAAAGTTTATTGGAGTACATTTTACAAGAAAATACTATTTCAGTTGTTCTACCTCAAAATTTCATGTTTAATTCACTGTTACTTGCAGTTTGAGAAATGCACTAATAATTTCTGAGTGAAAATTCCTTTACACCATTTTTGTTTTTTTCAGTACAAGTGTCGATTTTTGAAGCAGTTTTCACAGCAATGATGAAAAATACTACAGTTCGGTCTGGTGTGGGAATTGGCAGCTTGTTTTAAACTGGTGGCAGCATCTTCCGATCATACTGTAAATCCTCCTGATTCATGATCATTGGCTCTCTCTCTGCGGTTAAACGGGAAAGAAAGGAAAGTTTGACAGATTGACAGGATAAATGAATCCAGCTGGGATGTTCCCAGTAATCTGGCTCTTCTGGTGTTCCCACATGCGCTGGACAGTCGTTGTCTGTGTAGGAGTTCTGGCTCACCGCTGGCGAATCAGTCCAGAGAACACTGGGTGTGTAAGACAGTGGGTTTATTTATTTGACTTTAATAAGAGTTATAAACAGCTCATGTAAAGCAGACTCCCATCAGGCCGCACACTGGTGGTCTTGGCGTAGTAAATGGGTTTTTTTATGGACTCATGCAGTCCCAATTTGACATTTTCATCAGAGCGAATTTATATTTTAGTTTCATTTTTAATGTGAAAATTACATGCTGTAAAATGGGACCTAGAAAATCTGATGTTTGTTAAAATCATAAAGAGGCCATATCATGACCTTGGTTCAAAATCACATTATTTTCCCCATATTCTCCATCCTTCTGAAAAGCACAGTGTGCTCTGATTGGTCGGCTGGAGCAGTGTGTTGTGATTGGTTCCGCCCCTTACCATAACCGCCAGTTTCAACACACTACTAACTAACTCAACCAGGCCCCGCCCCTTTATTCTGCATATGAATTATTTAAATGAGGAATATTGTGAAGAAAACTCAAGACTACAGTGGAGGCGTTTCAGGGAGTTTTGTCCTCTTGCATTCATTAGAACTGACTTTAAACATGGAATGTGTGTAATTAATATAATGCAGATGGATTTTGACCCTCTGATATGAGAAACAACTGATATGCTGTAATAATAAAAGGGTCAGAAAAGTTAAAGGGGACCTATAATGCCCTTTTACAAGTCTCTGGTGTCCCCAGAATGTGCTTGTGAAGTTTCAGCTCAAAATACCCCACATACACTGCCCTCCAAAAGTTTGGAAACACCCCTGGCAAAGTGTGGTTTTGGACAATATCATCATTTTTTTGGAGCAAATACATTAAAGTAACTTGACATTATCATTGAAGACCAGCAATAATAATTTTCATTTTGATTACATAATAATGGCAATATATACATGTCAAAGTCAGACATGCCCCTTTGCCAGCTGTGGTGCTGGTTACTGGTTTAAACTTGGCCCAGGTTTGTAACAGATTTTTGGGTCAGCACACCTTAATAGCTTCAACAATTGATTGCCAATTAAGTTTAGAATACAATGAACCAATCAGAACCCAGTTTAGGTTAGATAGCTGCTAAGTTTTTTCTATGTATAAACTGTTTATGCAATAAAATATGTTTCCGTAGTTTGTGTTGTCCCTTATCAGTGCAAAATTATCACAAATTAAAAAGGATTCATGCCAATATTGTCCAAAACCCCACTTTTCTAGGGCATTTCCAAACTTTTTATAAGGCAGTGTCCCTTTAAATGCAAATGAGCTGCTTCTCTCGGGCCCCTTTCCAGAAGAGGGCGGAGCTTTAACCCTTTAAGACCGGATGGAGCGCCGGCGCTCCCATTTGCGTGTCTCTCTTTAAGAGCCAATAAAAACTGAACCCATATAGGTAGCACAAAAATTCTTTTTGCATACAAAACCAGAGACTTTACACGTTCAGATCAAGCCTCCAACATGCTTCTGTTACGTTGTTTTCACCCTCTAATGAGTCTGAGTAATATGCGTTTACAACAAGAACAGCACAAATATGTAGATTTCATATGCTCATAATTTCATGAAAAATGCACAGGTCATAGAAAATGGCATCATTATTTAAAGCAGATTCTCATGATTAATTTGAACCCAAAATCAACATAATATATTGCGTTGATCACAAGATATTACTCACGGAATGATTTAACATACTTGGCTAAAACATGTCTCTCATCTTTCCGGGATGCAGTGTGTATTCAGTGTTCCCGGACCCATCCATGAGATACCCACAAAATAGGTATCATCTTAAAGCTTAGAATCTCATCTTTTTTGAATTTGAAAAACTCCTAACGAGTGCTGAGAATTGCCTCTAAACTGGAGTTTAAAGCCCATGGGCGCCACCTGGCTGCAAAAAATGAATAACAATTTATTCAACTATACCTAATGCTATCACTACAAAATTTGAACCAGATGCAGCTCACATGTAGGAGAGCATCAAAAAAATAATAATTTTTCTCTAAACTTATTGCCTTCCTGAGTTATTCCATGTCAAATAAAAAAAAAAGAAAAATTATAAAAAATATTTTTTTTTTTGGCTTTTATCAGCAGTTTCTCAGCACGAAAATGTCCAAATGCAGTGCTTCCCACACATAGACTTTACTTGGGCGGGCGGCCCACATATAATAACGGCTGCCCAAGTATATTCGGAGACACATTTTTGCTTTTATTATTTTTATCCTCTTATACTTTTATATCCGCGCAAGATAATGAAACCATCCGTGAACGATTAACTAGTCGTTTCGTACCTGCTCGTTATGTGTGCGTCAGAACCGTTTACTCCCGCTAACGTTCCCATGGGCGCTGCATTTTGCAAAGTCACAAGGGGGTGCTGTTGTGTGTTCTACAAGCTCGCGCAACAGCGCTTCAGACTGCTTCAAAGTGATTCTCAATCAATGAAAAGCGCAGATTTATGCCAAGCGATTGCTAATGAACTCAAGTTGATGAATTATTACAAAGTCTACTTCATAGCCTTTATATAAAATGTTTTAGACGATTGTAAGAATCTGAAGGATTAGCCTGCAATAGTACAGACATTTCAAAATAAGAGTCCCGGTGTATTTCGGGCTTGTTTATAATTAAAAGTCACACGCTAAGTTTTTTCTTTTTCTTTTGGGCATTATTGGTATTTTAGTTACACAATAAATTATATTTAATTTGATTTCCATTTAATTCATAGTAAATTATTGTAGTCTCCCCCACAGGAAGAAAAGACTAAGAACATTATTTGACATATATATTATTCATTTTATAAATTTTACTAGTAAAAATCTGTGTCCCATTCACTGAGAGAGACACTATATGACAGCAAGGAGAACATAGGAAAATGTAAACCATTTAAATGCTGTAATTTTGCATAATTTACAATGCATAATAATGCATAATATTATTATGTTATTAAATGTAATATGCTATGTAATTAAAATTAATTTCAATAAATAAAAATACCGTTACCAATCACACATTATTTGTTTGTCACATGTAGTAGACCATTTTTGTGCCGTGGGTAATAGGAGTATTTTTCACCCGGCTACCACCGCAAGTATATTTCAAACCTGTGGGAAGCACTGAAATGTAATGTAATTTATATTTTCTAAAAATTTAAAAACTTTTGACTCTCCTTGCTACAGCTTTGGAGTTATGAGTCTTTACTTTTGTGTATGTTGCTCAGAAAGAAAAAAAAAACAACAACTCTAAAACAGCTTTCAGGTCTTGAAGGGTTAACAGCTCGTGCTTCGGTTGCTCAACAACAACAAAGCTGGAGAATCTCACGCAGCCAAAATGACGACGGTGTTCAGCCTTACATTGTTCAAACCGGAGTCGACACTGATGGAGAGACTCAGGACTCTGAACATGCCAATCATTTCTGAATAATGCTATATATATCCCACTATAACGCAGCAGAATTCGAGCGCTCAGGACAGCGGTCGTGTGTATTTGGGATTCAGCACGATGTCTTCACAGATCAGCCCTCGGTGGCGCGCGGTGATTTCCGCGAGCGGGATGATGAGGTATGAGCATCTGAAATTGCAGTGTTCCACAGGGATGCAATTCAGAGCCATCAGATCAATTTTTCAGTATTCTGTGGAGAAGGAAGGAGAGGAAAGATCAGATTGAATTGTGGTGATGTTGGAGGATAAGAACATGATGTGGCCTGAATGAAAATACTGCAATTTTTGTGTTTTGAAGGATTCTGAGGGATGGAGGGGAGGGTGTGGAACGGTGTTTTGGTGGTCACATTATCAATTAATAATTCGACTTGTGATCACTCCCTCCGCAAGTGTTTATAGCTGTTATAAGCAGGAAATGGTCACGTTCTGATGGATGTAGAGATGAGTGGTTTGTATGGAGCGGATGACCCACACAACTGACGTTTTTCTGGATGGAGTGTAATGAGCATCTTGATAATGCTGTAGATTTACATTCAGGGGTAATGAAAGCCTGCGGCAAAGCATCAAAATTTGCTATAAAATCTTTCCTAGTGTGCATGTCATGTGGGAAGACATGGCATGATCTCAGTGTTCATTCATAATGATTTGTGTCTTTGGTTGTCGCAGTTGTTGTTGTTTTTCACATTCTCCCAAATACATTTTATTTGAGCTAAAGAGAACTTTCTCAACTACTAGAGCCACAAATGCAATTATTAGAGTTTTCTGAAACACTCACCCCTGTCTGCTATTGGTCCAACCAGCATAAGCCCCACCCCCAAACTCACACAATCAGGCTGGTTGGTTTGTGCTGATTTCATCTCAGTGCCTAAAATGGCTTACTTGGTTGTTTCTCCATATTAGTCTTGTATATGAGAAAGTAACAATTACACACTTGAACTGCTTTAATATTACACTAATTTTACTCCTTGAAATCATTTAGTCGAAGTTACATTGTTATTGCCAGAACAAATGAACAATGCTGAGTATCCCATTCTATTCATCTGTGAAACTCTCACTATCTGCCCTCTTTTGATTAAATGCCAAATGCCATTGTCCTCTTATCTAGTGATCAATATGGGCTCAGCAAAAGGACAGTCCAAATAATGATAACAGCTCAATCTCCTTCAAGTGATTTGGACTTATTAAATTGTCCTATAGGGACGTCCTAGAAACTTTAGGAAGACTGAAGATAAGCTATTGCAGTCCTAATTTCCTCTTCTACACTTGTACGTCAGGCTTATGTTTGTAGTGTACAATACTAGTCAAAAGTTTGGACGCATTAATATTTTAATGTGTTTGAAAGAAGACTATTCTGCTCATAAAGCCTGCATTTATTTGATTAAAAATACAGAAAAATCAGTAAAATTATGAAATATTATTACAATTTAAAATTATGTTTTTCTATTTTAATATACTTTAAAATATAATTTATTTCTGTGATCAAAGCTGAATTTTCAGCATCATTACTCCAGTCTTCTGTGTCACATGATCCTTCAGAAATCATTCTAATATGATGATTTATTTCTATTTTAAATAAATGCTGTTCTTTTTTAACTTTTTATTCATCAAAGAATCCTAAAAAAAAGTATCTCAGGTTATAAAAAAATATATAAAGAAGCACAACTGTTTCCAACATTGATCATAAATCATCATATTAGAATGATTTCTGAAGGATCATGTGACACTGAAGACTGGAGTAATGATGCTGAAAATTCAGCTTTGCATAACAAAAATTAATTATATTTTAAAGTATATTAAAATAGAAAAACATAATTTTAAATTGTATTAATATTTAACAATATTACTGATTTTTCTGTATTTTTGATCAAATAAATGCAGCCTTGATGATCATCTTTCAAAAACATTAAAAATAGTAATGTGTCCAAACTTTGACCAGTACTGTATATACATTTTATTTTATTTTATTTTATTTTATTTTATTTTATTTTATTTTATTTTATTTTATTTTATTTTATTTTATTTTATTTTATTTTATTTTATTTTATTTTATTTTATTTTATTTTATTTTATTTTATTTTTTAATGAATTACTGCCATTTTCACAGTGAATTTCTGTTCAGCACCAGATTCACAGATTTCAAAATCTGTTCTCACTGGCATTTTTCATTTAGACTTTGGTCCTCAGCCATGTAAAGTAGGTAATTTGGCAGCATAATCTGGCCTTTTGGATGGAACTCTGTATGGATCTGCGTAGGGACGTACTTGGCAGTCATGCACTTATAGTTTGAGGGGCTACTAATCAGCCTGCCAGGTTGTGTGCATGTATGTGAAAGAGAGAGAGAGAGAGAGAGAGAGAGAGAGAAGGAAAGAATGAGAGAATGAAAGGTCCTCTCGGGACTCATGAATGCAGCTGCGGTTAAACTATGTGAAGTATGTTACAGTATCACCTGAGGAGTTTCCGTCTCCATTCCAAGCAGCCTCAGTGTTTCTCAAGTACAGAGTGAGAGTTTTGTCAGAGAAATCGAGGTTAATTTCCATCTTTATAGGCCCCAGAGCCACCCCAGCCCCCCTCTGTCCTTCTGTCTGTCATCCCTCCTGGTTGTTGAAGCAGTAATTAGCCAGAATTTTGGTTCACATGTAAAAGGGACAGGTCCCTCGAGTGACAGTGCCGGGGTGGAGGGAGGGAGAGCTTTAAGATAGTCCATTCATCAGGACTGGAGACGAGTACGCCAGTCCAGAAACCACAGGGAGAAAGAGAGTGAGTTTATCTGCCCTGATGTCTCGCATTTGTGGAATCCAGCTACTGTAATATAACGTCTTATTTGTGATTTATATGTTGCTTGCAAACCATTTTATTTCATCAGAACGCACAACTACTTTTAAATGGCCGTCAATGTAGAAAGATGTGATTTGCGGCCAGAGAGACATACCTTTGGTTCATATATGTGTATCAAAATGAACAATTCTTGTTTTTTATATGGAATATTACAGTATTTATTTTAAATTTAATGATGCATAATTTATTGTTCCCTCATAATCTTGAATCAGAATAACTCCTCCCTCTTCTCTGATGATGATGGCGGGGCATCCTGTCACTCACATGAGATCCACCAATTGCAAACCACAACCATCCAATCAATTCCCCACAGACAAAATCAAGCCCCGCCCTACATTTGTTCTTGTTTGCAAAGCATTTCATTTCAATATGTGTCACATTAGGGGAGAAAAGACATGCTGACTTTAAATAGTCATTGTAGTAGCGCTGGAAAACAGTCACAACAGTATGCAGAAGAAGCCAAGTATGGAGCGTTTGATCAGTATGCTGAAGTCCAAGATGCTGTTAAATTTTTAAAGCCATTTCTCTGTCACTTACACAAAGATAAGTTGACACAGGCCGTGAACAAAGAGATGGTGTTTGCACTGGCTCAGCTCCACTGGAAAGTCGTTTAACAGTAATTAAAACAAGAGTTTTGTTTTTGTGTTTAGTTTTGTTTTGTCCATTATAATAATTTTACTGGCAGGCAGTATTATGACTCATTATATAATTTTTTTGTAGTTTACTGATACATTTCTTATTTGTCCTTTTTTACAGTAATTTCCAGTTTTTGCATTACCACATGGAATGCAATTACACTTTACGTAAAGCCTTTATATTTAATGCATTATAAAAGTATTTTTAATGCATTAATTTTGCACTTTATAATGCATTAATACAATGTAATTCTTATTTATTCATTGAACACACCTTTAGAAAGTATAATGCATTAAAACACATGAAAAACATATCATAATGCATATTGTTATTGATGTTTTGTCATCTTCATAACGTACAAAATGACACAGACAAACAATCAGCTGTACAAAAATAAGTAAAAATCAAAACAACAGCTATGAATAAAAAAATAATTGAAAATAATAATAATAAATATAGCTGTAAACAGCAATTGACCCTTCGCCGGGAGTTTGATTGACAGGCAATCTAACCAGTCATAACGCCGAATCCGGCATTTTGTCCGATAAAGCAGTCAGGAGTTAGTAGATTAACGTCGGTGGACTTGAACTTAAAGTGGTGTGTACTGACGTCTTTCCGCGGTTGAAACAACATTCCTTCTGATGTTCATTCATGTTTATTTGATGCTATAAATGAACTAGTAGGAAGAGATGATCGGTTCATGAGCCGCTTGAGCTGAGGCGCTACAGCGATCTGTCACGACACGTTAAAGAGCCACAAAATGATATTTGTTTAAATTTCTTTAAAAATGACAAAATTTGACATTTGAGACTTCGTTTCATATCAAAATATCTTGTCTGTCGATGCATTGTCAGTGTTCTCTTTTTCACTGCATGAGAACATGATGTGTGGCGTGAGAGCAGCATGGCGGGTCTTTGCGAACGGTCAATTAAGCAACAGAAGCAAACAGGGAAGCAAACAGACCAACAGTGTCATAATGGACTATAATAGCAACTGAGACAAAGACACTTTGTCAATTTTGAAGTCAATCAGACACACGTTACTGTATTTAGAGCCAATTTCATGTTTTGTTCAACTATAGATATATAGAGTGGGTACGGAAAATATTCAGACCCCCTTATATTTTTCACTCTTTGTTATATTGCAGCCATTTGTTAAAATCATTTAAGTTCATTTTTTTTCCTCATTAATGTACACACAGCACCCCATATTGACAGAAAAACACAGAATTGTTGACATTTTTTGCAAATGTATTAAAAAAGAAAAACTGAAATATCACATGGTCCTAAGTATTCAGACCCTTTGCTGTGACACTCATATATTTAACTCAGGTGCTGTCCATTTCTTCTGATCATCCTTGAGATGGATCTACACCTTCATTTGAGTCCAGCTGTGTTTGATTATACTGATTGGACTTGATTAGGAAAGCCACACACCTGTCTATATAAGACCTTACAGCTCACAGTGCATGCCAGAGCAAATGAGAATCATGAGGTCAAAGGAACTGCCTGAAGAGCTCAGAGACAGAATTGTGGCAAGGCACAGATCTGACCAAGGTTACAAAAAAATGTTCTGCTGCACTTAAGGTTCCTAAGAGCACAGTGGCCTCCATAATCCTTAAATGGAAGACATTTGGGACGACCAGAACCCTTCCTAGAGCTGGCCGTCCGGCCAAACTGAGCTATCGGGGGAGAAGAGCCTTGGTGAGAGAGGTAAAGAAGAACCCAAAGATCACTGTGGCTGAGCTCCAGAGATGCAGTCGGGAGATGGGAGAAATTGTAGAAAGTCAACCATCACTGCAGCCCTCCACCAGTCGGGGCTTTATGGCAGAGTGGCCCGATGGAAGCCTCTCCTCAGTGCAAGACACATGAAAGCCCGCATGGAGTTTGCTAAAAAACACCTGAAGGACTCCAAGATGGTGAGAAATAAGATTCTCTGGTCTGATGAGACAAAGATAGAACTTTTTGGCCTTAATTCTAAGCGGTATGTGTGGAAAAAACCAGGCACTGCTCATCACCTGTCCAATACAGTCCCAACAGTGAAGCATGGTGGTGGCAGCATCATGCTGTGGGGGTGTTTTTCAGCTGCAGGGACAGGACGACTGCTTGCAATCGGGGGAAAGTTGAATGTGGCCAAGTACAGGGATATCCTGGACGAAAACCTTCTCCAGATGCTCAGGACCTCAGACTGGGCCAAAGGTTTACCTTCCAACAAGACAATGACCCTAAGCACACAGCTAAAATAACGAAGGAGTGGCTTCACAACAACTCTGTGACTGTTCTTGAATGGCCCAGCCAGAGCCCTGACTTAAACCCAACTGAGCATCTCTGGAGAGACCTAAAAATGGCTGTCCACCAATGTTTACCATCCGACCTGACAGAACTGGAGAGGATCTGCAAGGAGGAATGGCAGAGGATCCCCAAATCCAGGTGTGAAAAACTTGTTGCATATTTCCCAAAAAGACGCATGGCTGTATTAGATCAAAAGGGTGATATTTCAGTTTTTCTTTTTTAATAAATCTGCAAAAATGTCAACAATTCTGTGTTTTTCCGTCAATATGGGGTGCTGTGTGTACATTAATGAGGAAAAAAAAATGAACTTAAATGATTTTAGCAAATGGCTGCAATATAACAAAGAGTTTTTAGAGAATTTAAGGGGGTCTGAATGCTTTTTGTACCCACTGTATATAATTATATATACCAAGTGGCGCAGTCCCACCGTTTTTTATTTTTGTGTGTGTGTGTGTGTGTGTGTGTGTGTGTGTGTGTCCTCAAAGTGCCCCCATACAGAAGTGTGTCAAATTTGGTGAGGATATCTGATTTTGTTTAGGAGTTATAGACATTTATGCATATTAACACATAAAAAATTACACAAACCTGACTTTGATTGCATTTTTTTGCCACTTACTATAAAAATGTTGACATTTGGCCATTAGAATTTAGTCAATGACCTATGTTTCTGATTTTTCCAAGGTGGTTTCGTCTCGATCGGACTAATGGTTTTGAAGATATTCATGAATGTTGTTTAAACGCTAAATCACAACGTTGCACTAACCATGAGGCGAAACCTAGCATGTTTGGTATCGTTGGACTCTGCAAGGATTCAGGAGTGAAAATAAGTCAACCTCATCCAAAGTTATAAGCATGTAAATATTTTTTCACCACTAGGTGGCGCTGGTCCGAAACTTCTCAGACTCCTTCAGGGCATCATGCCGATGACCCATTCCGGGTTTCGTAATAATACGTTCACGCGTTCGTAAAGTACCAAAATCTTAAAATATCTCATCCGAAATGGCCAAGATGGGAAAATTGGATGACATTTGATGCCCTGAATCTAACGAGACTACTTTTATGATTTGGACAAACCGTTCAGAAATTATAAGCAAAAATAGCCATTTTTCGTATTTCTCCGGACCAGTAGGTGGCGCAGTGCCGCATCGCAGCAGGTCATGCTTGTGACGACGTGCCAAGTTTGGTCTGAATACGATAAAGCGTTGAGATGATACAGCCATACATCTGTTTTCACAAGCGCTACGTAAAATTCGTTTGCATGTTTTTCGAAAACGGTTTGACAAATCAACATTTTGTCGGCATAGTCTGAAGACAATCTGGTTCAATTTTTGTGAAAGTCGGAGCAACGGCCTAGGAGGAGTTAGAAAAAGTAGTTTTTTTGGGAAAATTCTAAATGGCTGGAAAAATTTTCATGAAGGAAAATGACGTCATAGAGTGCAGTTGAATCGTTTTGAGCCGAGGAATCAGAGGAAAAACTTGTTTCTAGCCCAAAGTTATTAGCATAAATACTACTGCAGGTTTGGACAGCTGGTGGCGCTAGAGGGATTGAGTTAGAGACTCCAAATTTGATATGGTGACAGTTCAGACTGTCCTCTATCAGTGTGCCAAATTTCATAACTTTCCTGCAAGTGGTTCTATGGGCTGCCATAGACTTTCCTTGACATTTAAACCAGTAAAACAGTTGGAAAACAGCGAATTAATATTGAATATCTTTATAATGCATTATTGATGAATGCTTTAAGACAAAGTGTTACCGTTAAGATAATCTAAATTGTTTAGTTTGGCTATCTTTCAGAGTGATTTTTGGGAAAAGTCTCAGAAAACTCCAAAAAATGTTGGTATTTCTGATTTGAATCATCTGTGAAAGCATCAGTGACATTTGCACAATAGATGTTTTGTGTATATAGTACACAATATTTTATGGTTTGTGTTTTGTATATCAGACCACATTCTTTTGCATCCTTATCTTGCTGAGACAGCTGTTACCCGGCGACCCGTTCTCCCTGATAAGCAACATCTAAAATGTTTTTATAGGACAGTCACTTGTTTAGAATGGCACCTCTCCCATTTCTTCTCATGCACTCACATTTGTAAGTCTTTTCCCATCTGTATGCGTCTTCTCGTCTTATTTTCTTTCTTTCCTGTTTTCACACTCTCCTATCCTCTCTTTGACTCATCTTCTCACTCGTGGCAGTGATTCAGAGAGAAGACACGCTGAGTTTCTGTTCCTCATTGAGGCGTTTCAGCCAAATGCTGCCAAATGAAGGGGTAGTTTGGCACTCTGCCAACACACCAAAATACCTTACCCCGATCACCTCAACCTACACGCCTCACACATACTCCAATTTTCTGCTTCTAATGTTCCGTGACTAAAGAGGCCCCATCTGTGCTCATAGCGCCTCGATATTCTATTTAGAAATATAGACGGTATCAAACTGTGATCCAGTTCGAGTTGATCAGAAATGAAAAGGATTGTTCGACTGTGCCTGTATTACATTGTTGTGGGCTGTACTGTGAAATGATTCTTTCTCTTGAAAGGAAATGCCTTGTACATCTACATTATATTTTTACTGCAAAATAATCTTATTCTTGTATCTAAAAATCCTCAAAACAATATTGCATGAGATAATGAAATGTAAGATAATAAATGAGCGCTGGCCTGGGGCCAGTGCAAATTTGAAGTTCTACATTTTAACATGTATTTTTGTTTTTATGCCTTGCAGATTTAAACATTACGATTTTGAATTGTCTTGCTAATTATGCTGATTGAAATGACACCAATGTAACTTAATTATTTTTATAACATAGAGTTTTGCTGAGCGATTTATGATCAACATCAGTTAGAATGTTCTGAATAATTATAAACAAATCATATATATATATATATATATATATATATATATATATATATATATATATATATATATATATAATTTTAATATATATTTATATTAATAGTTATTTATAATATAAATAATATATATATATATATATATATATATATATATATATATATATATATATATATATATATATATATATATATATATATATATATATATATATATATATATATATATATATATATATATTTATATATAAATTAAATTTTATTTTATTTTTAAACTTTAACCTCGCGAGATCTTGTGACACGAGATCTCGTCACAACCCTTATATATATATATATATATATATATATATATATACATATATATATATATATATATATATATATATATATATATATATATATATATATATATATATATATATATATATATATATATATATATATACATATATATATATATATATATATATAATTTAAGTTTAAGCTTATACATATTTATAATTAAGTTAACTAAAATTAAGCTGTCTAATATATTAATAATCATTTAAAAGTCAGTTTATTTATATATATATATATATATATATATATATATATATATATATATATATTATAATTTTTTTATTTAATTTAATTTAATTTTTTTTATTTAATTATTTTTAAAAAAACTACTTTATTATTTACCAATATACTGCATATATAAATATATATGTAATTTATAAGCTTAATTTTATTTAATTTTTTAAAAAACTACTTTATTATTTACCAATATACTGCATCTATAAATATATATTTAATTTATAAGCTTAATTTTAAATTATTTTAATAAATATATTAACTTAATTTTAAATCATTTATTTATTTTTTATTATTTATTTATTGGCCTTTTCCATTATTGTAATTTACTGACTTTTTACAGGCTGTAGACGAATAGAAGTACATAATTTATCCCATTTGTTCCTCTGTCCTTTTAATTTGCCATTTTTGCATTACCGCATGAAATGTTGTCCAGTGGGTAAGGGTCAGCGAAATTGTTTGTTTGGACAGCTTTTAGTGGGTTTTTTCCCCAGTTACGCATAGTTTTCCCCCTCACCGGAGACACGCTGCGCTTTAAAGACATGACCATTACAGCAGCGAGTGACAGGAGCCGAGCATCCACGCTCATAATGCAGCATAATCACTGAAAATTGTGCTATGCTCCATCTGAATACAGTCCTTCTCGCAGATAATGATACCACGTTTGCTCTCTTTCACGAAAAACAACCGAATTAACAATTGTCATCGCAGTGTAAATGCATTAGTAGCCTTTCTGCTTCGGTACCTAAAGGCGTAGTGTGAGAGTACAATGGCTTTAACTTTATTGTGCACAAATGGCAGGCATTGACAGGCACTATTATGAGTTTTATCAGCACAGATATGAGGAGAGCATTTGTGAGGCGATGATTAAAAATGGCAGTGAACTTCATCTGACCTTGATCGTATTTCTAGCTGGAGGAAAAAAATTCTGGTCTATTTCATTTCACTAATTACGATATATTCTTGTTAGGTTCTTGTAATGTAGGTTATTACAATACTCAATCCGTTTATACACAAGGGCCTGGATAATAAAGGACATTTACAGTTATGATTTAAATGAGTTATGCCATTTTATTATTCATAAATGTGCAATATGTAATGCTTTTTTCCTTGTAAAGGTCTGAGTTCATGTCCGTGTGTGTGTGTGTGCAGGTCGAGCTCTGATGAGGCTCACTGACAGGAAGTTGGAGCGAATGGGCATCATGCAGGAGAGTCAGAGACAGTTCATCCTACAGCAGGTTCTCCAGCTCCGCGTCAGAGAAGAAGTCCGAACCCTGCAGCTGCTCACGCAAGGTACAAACATCTAAAGCTACGCTTGGGAACATCTCCATAGACTTCTGATGCATTTAAATTAAATTCATTAGACACGCTTCACCTTAACCCTGCCTTCGTAGGTTTTAATTAAGGGATTACTCTATCCTTTTATGAACCTTTTTTTACTGTAACTGCCTAAAATATGTAGTTAAGTGTGTGGAGTAATGCTGTAATTGTCTGGCTTGTCTTCTGAGGTCTTGTTTTCACTTGGTTTAGTAAAAAAATTTAATTTGAATGTAAAGAAGTAGCATTAATTGCAATTCAAAGAAATGCATAAGCCAAATCTGTCAAAAGACTTTTTAAGTGATGGATTGTTAATTCTATCCATAATGGATGGATGGATAGAACAATAGATGGATAAAGAAAGATGGAAGGATAGAACAATGGATGGATAAAGAACAATACAACAATGTATGGATGGATGGATAACAAACGATGGATGCATGGATGGATAAATAAAGAACGATAGACTGATTCAAAGAAATACATAAGCAAAATCTGTCAAGAGACTTTTTTTAAGCAGGATGGATGGATGAATATAACAATAGATGGATGGATGGATGGATGGATGGATGGATGGATGAATGGAAGGATAAGGGACGATGGATGGATGGATGGATGGATGGATGTATGGATAAAGAATGATAGAGGGATTGATGGATGGATAAAGAATGATAGAAAGATGGATGGATGTATTGATGGATAAAGAACGATGGATAGATAAAGAATGATGGAATGATGGATGGATGGATGGATGGATGGATGGATGGATGGATAAAGAATGATGGATGGATGGATGGATGGATAAAGATAGATAGATAGATAGATAGATAGATAGATAGATAGATAGATAGATAGATAGATAGATAGATAGATAGATAGATAGATAGATAGAACGATGGATGGATAAAGAACAATGGATGAATAAAGGATGGATGGATAGATGGATGGATAAAGAATGATGGATGGATGGATGGATAAAGAATGATAGATAGATAGATAGATAGATAGATAGATAGATAGATAGATAGATAGATAGATAGATAGATAGATAGATAGATAGATAGATAGAGAATGATAGAACGATGGATGGATAAAGAACAATGGATGAATAAAGGATGGATGGATAGATGGATGGATAAAGAATGATGGATGGATGGATGGATAAAGAATGATAGATAGATAGATAGATAGATAGATAGATAGATAGATAGATAGATAGATAGATAGATAGATAGATAGATAGAGAATGATAGAACGATTGATGGATAAAGAACAATGGATGAATAAAGGATGGATGGATAGATGGATGGATAAAGAATGATGGATGGATGGATGGATGGATGGATGGATGGATGGATGGATGGATGGATGGACAAAGAATGATAGAAAGATGGATGGATAGACGGATAGATAGATAGATAGATAGATAGATAGATAGATAGATAGATAGATAGATAGATAGATAGATAGATAGATAGATAGATAGAGAATGATAGAACGATGGATGGATAAAGAACAATGGATGAATAAAGGATGGATGGATAGATGGATGGATAAAGAATGATGGATGGATAGATGGATGGATAAAGAATGATGGATGGATGGATGGATGGATGGATGGATGGATGGACAAAGAATGATAGATAGATAGATAGATAGATAGATAGATAGATAGATAGATAGATAGATAGATAGATAGATAGATAGATAGATGGATGGATAAAGAACAATGGATGAATAAAGGGTGGATGGATAGATAGATGGATAAACAATGATAGAATGATGGATGGATAAATGGAAAAAAATAATGGAATATGAACAATATTGTCGTCAGATGTTATTGCTAATTTGAATGTAATCATAACATTAAAGTATGAAGGAGCTGTAAGCAGCTGTCTGTGAGTCGCACATCTGTGTGAACGATCCTCACTGGAGTTCAGCAGGATTCAGAACTCTTGATCTGTGTTTACTGGATCAGCATTCCTTGAAAGAGAGAGTTAGCGACTGAAAAGGAGAGAAAGAGAGGTATTATTTGGTAAAGGCCCCAGCTGTCACTGCTGCCTTTTGTCTTCCTTCTGATATACAGACTAAATTAAACAATGACGTGCATGAGAACGAGCAGCACACAGATGTGTCGAAATCATCCAGAGTTCGCAACGGTCCAGAGAAGGACAATATTTTTATGGAACAAACAAGGAGCTGCTGTCTGATAAAGCAAAGCTAGGATAATATCTAATGTCTAACCAAATGCCATGAGATTAGATTCCGGAGACAAGCAATTTGTCTGTTCACTCTACGAGACGTGACAAAATCAGTATAAAATCACAGCCAATCAGAAGAGTCTGTGGGCGGAGTCTCTCTGCAATCATTTAGCATGCAACCAAATTAGTCCAAAATCACAGCCAATCAGAAGAGCATGTGGGTGGAGTCTCTCTGCAATCATTTAGCATGCAACCAAATTAGTCCAAAATCACAGCCAATCAGAAAAGCGTGTGGGCGGAGTCTCTCTGCAAATGTTTAGCATTCCAACCAAATTAATTTAAATTCACAGCCAATCAGAAGAGCCTGTGGGCGGAGTCTTTCTGCAAATGTTTAGCACTCGCAACCAAATCAATCCAAAATCACAGCCAATCAGAAGAGCGTGTGGGCGGAGTCTCTCTGCATATGTTTAGCACTTGCAAGCAAATTAATCCAAAATCACAGCCAATCAGAAGAGCCTGTGGGTGGAGTCTCTCTGCATATGTTTAGCACTTGCAAGCAAATTAATCCAAAATCACAGCCAATCAGAAGAGCCTGTGGGTGGAGTCTCTCTGCATATGTTTAGCACTCGCAAGCAAATTAATCCAAAATCACAGCCAATCAGAAGAGCCTGTGGGCGGAGTCTCTCTGCAAATGTTCAGCACTCGCAACCAAATCAATCCAAAATCACAGCCAATCAGAAGAGCGTGTGGGCGGAGTCTCTCTGCATATGTTTAGCACTTGCAAGCAAATGAATCCAAAATCACAGCCAATCAGAAGAGCCTGTGGGCGGAGTCTCTCTGCAAATGTTCAGCATTCGCAACCAAATCAATCCAAAATCACAGCCAATCAGAAAAGCGTGTGGGCGGAGTCTCTCTGCAATCGTTTAGCACTCGCAACCAAATCAATCCAAAATCACAGCCAATCAGAAAAGTGTGTGGGCGGAGTCTCTCTGCAAATGTTTAGCATTCCAACCAAATTAATTTAAATTCACAGCCAATCAGAAGAGCCTGTGGGCGGAGTCTTTCTGCAAATGTTTAGCACTCGCAACCAAATTAATCCAAAATCACAGCCAATCAGAAGAGCGTGTGGGCGGAGTCTCTCTGCATATGTTTAGCACTTGCAAGCAAATTAAACCAAAATCACAGCCAATCAGGGGTGAGTTTCCCGAAAGCATCGTTGGTGAACCATGGTCGTAAGTCCCATTGAACTCTATTGGTAACGACGGAACTTGCGACCATAGTTCGCTTTGGGAAACGCACCCCAGAAGAGTCTGTGGGTGGAGTCTCTCTGCAAATGTTCAGCATTCGCAACCAAATCAATCCAAAATCACAGCCAATCAGAAAAGTGTGTGGGCGGAGTCTCTCTGCAAATGTTTAACATTCCAACCAAATTAATTTAAATTCACAGCCAATCAGAAGAGCCTGTGGGCGGAGTCTTTCTGCAAATGTTTAGCACTCGCAACCAAATTAATCCAAAATCACAGCCAATCAGAAGAGCGTGTGGGCGGAGTCTCTCTGCATATGTTTAGCACTTGCAAGCAAATTAATCCAAAATCACAGCCAATCAGAAGAGTCTGTGGGTGGAGTCTCTCTGCAAATGTTCAGCATTCGCAACCAAATCAATCCAAAATCACAGCCAATCAGAAAAGTGTGTGGGCGGAGTCTCTCTGCAAATGTTTAACATTCCAACCAAATTAATTTAAATTCACAGCCAATCAGAAGAGCCTGTGGGCGGAGTCTTTCTGCAAATGTTTAGCACTCGCAACCAAATTAATCCAAAATCACAGCCAATCAGAAGAGCGTGTGGGCGGAGTCTCTCTGCATATGTTTAGCACTTGCAAGCAAATTAATCCAAAATCACAGCCAATCAGAAGAGTCTGTGGGTGGAGTCTCTCTGCAAATGTTCAGCATTCGCAACCAAATCAATCCAAAATCACAGCCAATCAGAAAAGCGTGTGGGCGGAGTCTCTCTGCAATCGTTTAGCATGCAACCAAATTAGTCCAAAATCACAGCCAATCAGAAGAGCCTGTGGGCGGAGTCTCTCTGCAATCGTTTAGCACTCGCAACCAAATTAGTCCAAAATCACAGCCAATCAGAAAAGCGTGTAGGCGGAGTCTCTCTGCAATCGTTTAGCATGCAACCAAATTAGTCCAAAATCACAGCCAATCAGAAGAGTCTGTGGGCGGAGTCTCTCTGCAATCGTTTAGCACTCGCAACCAAATCAATCCAAAATCACAGCCAATCAGAAAAGCGTGTGGGCGGAGTCTCTCTGCAAATGTTTAGCATTCCAACCAAATTAATTTAAATTCACAGCCAATCAGAAGAGCCTATGGGCGGAGTCTCTATGCAAATGTTTAGCACTCGCAACCAAATTAATCCAAAATCACAGCCAATCAGAAGAGCCTGTGGGCGGAGTCTCTCTGCAAATGTTTAGCATTCCAACCAAATTAATTTAAATTCACAGCCAATCAGAAGAGCCTATGGGCGGAGTCTCTATGCAAATGTTTAGCACTCGCAACCAAATTAATCCAAAATCACAGCCAATCAGAAGAGCCTGTGGGTGGAGTCTCTATGCAAATGTTTAACATTTGCAACCAAATTAATCCAAAATCACAGCCAATCAGAAGAGCCTGTGGGTGGAGTCTCTATGCAAATGTTTAGCATTTGCAACCAAATTAATCCAAAATCACAGCCAATCAGAAAAGCGTGTGGGCGGAGTCTCTCTGCAAATGTTTAGCACTCGCAACCAAATTAATCCAAAATCACAGCCAATCAGAAGAGCCTGTGGGTGGAGTCTCTATGCAAATGTTTAGCATTTGCAACCAAATTAATCCAAAATCACAGCCAATCAGAAAAGCGTGTGGGCGGAGTCTCTCTGCAAATGTTTAGCACTCGCAACCAAATTAATCCAAAATCACAGCCAATCAGAAGAGCCTGTGTGCGGAGTCTCTATGCAAATGTTTAGCATTTGTAACCAAATTAATCCAAAATCACAGCCAATCAGAATAGCCTGTGGGCGGAGTCTCTCTGCAAATGTTTAGCACTCGCAACCAAATTAATCCAAAATCACAGCCAATCAGAAGAGCCTGTGGGCGGAGTCTCTATGCAAATGTTTAGCATTCGCAACCAAATTAATCCAAAATCACAGCCAATCAGAATAGCCTGTGGGCGGAGTCTCTCTGCAAATGTTTAGCACTCGCAACCAAATTAATCCAAAATCACAGCCAATCAGAAGAGCCTGTGGGCGGAGTCTCTATGCAAATGTTTAGCATTCGCAACCAAATTAATCCAAAATCACAGCCAATCAGAATAGCCTGTGGGTGGAGTCTCTCTGCAAATGTTTAGCACTCGCAACCAAATTAATCCAAAATCACAGCCAATCAGAAGAGCCTGTGGGCGGAGTCTCTCTGCAAATGTTTAGCACTCGCAACCAAATCAATCCAAAATCACAGCCAATCAGAAGAGCCTGTGGGCGGAGTCTCTCTGCAAATGTTTAGGACTCGCAACCAAATCAATCCAAAATCACAGCCAATCAGAAGAGCCTGTGGGCGGAGTCTCTATGCAAATGTTTAGCATTTGCAACCAAATTAATCTAAAATGAAATCACAGCCAATCAGAAGAGCCTGTGGGTGGAGTCTATCTGCAAATGTTTAGCATTCGCAACCAAATTAATCTAAAATGAAATCACAGCCAATCAGAAGAGCCTGTGGGCGGAGTCTCTCTGCAAATGTTTAGCACTCGCAACCAAATCAATCCAAAATCACAGCCAATCAGAAGAGCCTGTGGGCGGAGTCTCTCTGCAAATGTTTAGCACTCGCAACCAAATCAATCCAAAATCACAGCCAATCAGAAGAGCCTGTGGGCGGAGTCTCTCTGCAAATGTTTAGCATTCGCAACCAAATTAATCTAAAATGAAATCACAGCCAATCAGAAGAGCCTGTGGGTGGAGTCTCTATGCAAATGTTTAGCATTCGCAACCAAATCAATCCAAAATCACAGCCAATCAGAAGAGCCTGTGGTCGGAGTCTCTCTGCAAATGTTTAGCATTCACAACCAAATTAATCCAAAATCACAGCCAATCAGAAGAGCCTGTGGGCGGAGTCTCTCTGCAAATGTTTAGCATTCGCAACCAAATTCATCTAAAATGAAATCACAGCCAATCAGAAGAGCCTGTGGGCGGAGTCTCTCTGCAAATGTTTAGCACTCGCAACCAAATCAATCCAAAATCACAGCCAATCAGAAGAGCCTGTGGGCGGAGTCTCTCTGCAAATGTTTAGCACTCGCAACCAAATCAATCCAAAATCACAGCCAATCAGAAGAGCCTGTGGGCGGAGTCTCTCTGCAAGCGCACTGCACTCACATAAAAGATGCCTTTTATCACGTCGTCGCATCTGTTTACGACACAATGTTGGTTCTGTTGCCAGAAAGAAGAAGAAAACACAAAGCTCTGTTCTAGCTGTTGAGCATCTGTTACATGTTGTGCATTACCCTGACAATAACAGAATGTATTTCATTGATCACATCGTCTCTTCAGAAGAAGCTGTCCTCACAGAATCCTGGTAACTCTTGTAGGCCACTTGGATTCACACAGTCTGACATTAGCTGCTATCTGCAGCTTTTATTGTGCTCTGGCAGTCGGGTATCATGTAGACAGACAATAATTAACCTTTAGGGCTCATTGGACCATGCAGGGAAAATAATTAGATTCTGGCTCCCGTGAATGCCATCACGGTCCACGAGGCCTGATCAGTTACAGTGAACCGGACAGTGTTTGCTACATGGCATTAGGACACGTTGCATACCCACTTAGATGTGTTTATTTTAAAGTAAGCAAGTGTTTTAGGTGTATGATAATGTGTATGATGTTTTCCTTTCTGTTGGACATCTGCAGTATCTGAGCGTTTTCACTGAGATCAGACTTGTTATTTTGCCAACTGTGACAGTACCAGAACCCGAATCAAAATGAAATCATCAATACAAAATTAAACCCACCCATAGATACCAAAACAAGCACAAACAGATGGCTCACAAAACAGTTGTACAATTGTTTATGGGCTTTGAGAACTAATGAGAACTGCTGAGCTCTAATCATTCTGTCATAATTACTTCTCGTTAGTGTTCAGTGTGTATCCAAGATCTACATCAGATATTCCACTTCAGGGGAGACAAAAACCATCTACACTGTTACGATAAAAATAGATTGGGCAGCCCAGAAACAAAAAGAGTGTCTTAGCCAAGTATTACTGTATCAGTTCTTCCTTTCTTCTCTGTTTTGTGATTCGAGTGTCTTGGTGAATTGCCCAAAACATCAGCCTCATTTTAATTCATGAAGAGGTCTGATTCGTAGAGGTTATTGCACAGATTATGAATTATTGCATACACGTGTCTTGATGGGTCAGATCTCAGAGGTTGTTATACAGGTTTTAAATTGGCTACCGTCTAGAAAGTTGGACAGCGAGTTTAATAGCAGTCCAGCAAAGCTCATTTATCAAAGCGAAAGTGGCCAGGAATAAAACCGCTTTTTGGGAGTCTGTGAGGATTAAGTTCATATTTGTAATGATAGCAGATTATTAATGCCACGCCGTGACGCTTTAATGTGTTAGAAGAAAAAAATAAATTTGTAACTGTGGTAAACGTGTTTATTGATCATTTCATATGCTATTGTTTTGTTTTCTGTTTATATTTTATATCGAATTCTATTGATTTAGAAAACATTTAGCATCTGGTACTTTTACAGCAGTGTTATTTAAGTATCATTGAGATACTATTATAGTTTTTATTTATATTTTGCATCAGTTTTTATTTTTATATTTTCTATTTTTATTGTTTTTTTTTTGGTAATTTTCATATTTAATCATGTCTTAATATATATTTTTTTATTCATTTTTATTTAAGTTGTACTTATTTTAGTACTTTCAAGACATTTCTCATTTTCATTTAGTTTAACTTGATGTAGTTGCAGTAAAAGTTTAAGATTTTTATATTTCAGTTAATGTTAATTTCAATTCAAGAAATGTGAATTGTTAAAAATTGTTTTAGTTTCAGTTTTTAGTTTACATTTCTATCATGTCTCAGTCATTTAAAATAAATAATATAAATGTTTTTAATTATTATTATTTATTATTATTATTATTTATTTATTTTTATTATATTACATTTAATATATTTTATTAATAATTTATATTTATATTAATTTATTTATTATAAATATTTATATATTATTTATTGTAATTCTCATGTAATTATTTATATATATATATATATATATATATATATATATATATATATATATATATATATATATATAATAACACACACAAACACAGAGTATATATTGCTAATGTCACTTTTATTATATAGTAAATTATGATAAACAGTTTTAGATATATTTTGTGCATTTATATATTGTCATTTATTTTATTGGCCTGTATAATTTATATAAGCATAATACTGGTCTATCAATAAGAATCTGCTGCATTTTATTTATGCAAAAGCAATGATTGCTATAAATAAAACCATACAACAAACAAAATATCTTGGCATTTGTGCTGTGAGGTGTCTGTATCAGTAATGTTTAATTAGAGTATTTTGCTCAGTCTTGGGATGCACATCGTGGCAGTGGTGATGGGATCTATATTATGAAGGTGTATGTGTGAGTGTGTGTGTGAGCGCTCTAGGGAGGGAAGCGCACTCAGTAGTCCCTCTCTTGGGGTCTTGGTGGGAAAAGGTGCAGATTGGTATCATTATTTTACACCGCTTCGAGGAACCCTTCCTCTCCTCCAGAAGTTCAGATTAATTTCATTTTTTAATTTCCTTCCCTGGCGATCCCAGAAGAGACACTTCCTGAGCCCTGTTTGGGAAGATGTGATTAAGTCTTGCTGAAGAAAATATACTCTCCTATTATCCCTCCATAAGTTCCTGTCATTCAGTCACATGTTGTTTAATAGAGTCCTCAGTCGAGAATCATATTCAATCAAATCTAAATCAGAATGAGTTTGCAGCACATTAGCAGCTCATTTTGAATGGAACACAAAGGGTTTGGCATCGTTATAAAATGGACTATAATTAGATATGACTAAAAATGCTTTGTTTTTTAAATCTTCTGAAGCCATACGTGTGTAGAATAGCTTGGTGTGAGAAACGGAAGAAAAATGAAGTCGTTCACTTATGCAGTAACATTAATATTCAAACTTTCTATTTTCCTTGAAGGGGTAAAAATGAATATTCTGTCATTTACTCTTCTTCATGTCATTCTGAATCTGTGGAACACAAAAATAAGATATTTTAGTTTTTGTTCATATTATGAGTCATTAGGGTCCAAAACAATGAGTTCAAAAAAAAAAAAACACTTAGACATTTTTCAAAAAATATTATTTTTGTGTTCTACAGAATAAAGAAAGTCATGCAGAATGACATAAGGGTGAAAATAACGAAGATGCAATTTTTGTTTTTGGGTGAACTGTCCCTTTAAGAAATATTTGTTGGTTGCATGAGAGAAGTTGCATGCATTAGAAGACATAAGAGGAGGGAGGGAAATACAAAAATATATAAAACAGACATTAAATACGGCTAGTGCTAGTGAGTGTGACATACAGGTGGTTTGTAGTTTGTACCATCCGTTTGATGGCATCTGCATTTTGCTAAATTAATTCAATTGACATATGCATGGTTACTTTCTGATTTTCTTTAAGCCAGTTCGGGCATTTCCGGTGAACTGTTAGCTGTCATTCTGTACTTGCTGTACATCGACACAAAACCATCAATGGTTGACCTTTCAATGTTGTATTTTTATTTTAATGCAGTTATCATACTTGCCTAATTTGCCAAGAAACCAGTTTTATTGATTGCAATAAAGACAAAGCTAATGAGAAACGTGGCGTCTGTAATTAGACACATTTTTCCAGCACTTCAAATGTTATTTTTAATGTGATGACCAAAAACATTATTTGTAAAACCGAATGTTTCAAGATCCAACTTTTGATAGAAAACGTTTTAATTACCATTATAACCATCAGATGGCGGCAGAGGAGCATTTATTGGCTCATATTGGCCATTTCCTGTAATAGTTTTTCACTCAGTTTCGCTTTTGAATAAATATTAAACATTATAAAATGACTAGGTTCAAAAATACATTTTGTCAATGTGAAGTATGAAGTACTCACAAAATCTCATGAAAAACAATAACTTTTCTTGCGAATGAATTACACAGAATTACTCCCTTTATAATCACAGAAGCTCATTGATTTTGGCACACTTGTGAAAACTCACATTTTATTCAAAGAATCTCTCTAAAGTGCACAATAAATCTTTAATTTGCAGTGTGTTGACCTGTTTTATTCACACGAAAGTGTGAAAACTGATGGTCGAATTGAATTTTGCTAAGGACAAACACTGAGACTCGTTTTTTTTTTTTTTATGTCTTCTTATTTTTGAATAACTAAATTAACATTAGGCCTGACTATATTCTGATTATAAACTAAGTATTCCACTATTAATGCTGTTAAAGCTACCTCAAGACATTGAAGATACCGACTCACCAGCAAGTGACATTTCGCTGGATTATATTATTGCGGAAGCTCTTAAGAGCGTTCTGTGCATATGGTCAATTGAATTGCTAAAATAACTTCAGAACATGTAGAACTGCAAATACTGTACCACTGAATTTCAGGGACATAGAGATTACAATAACGTAAATGCAAATAGTGGCGTCTATAAAGTACAGCTTTCTTTAAAAATCAATTTGAGAGTAATTTTCCTTTCACCCTCAGGGAAGATCAATACTAACCATTTTTCAACTAAACAAAAGTATTCACAAAGCAATGCATCGTGACAAATGTTCATCTATTGATGAGTGGAAGGCGTCCAACTCACAAAAGGGCCGTTTTGTTTGTTAAACAGGCATGAAGAGTCACTTCAGGGTCTTATTGGATTCTGTAAGCTGCCCAGAAAGACACCAAGCAGATCTTTTGCTTAGATTTTGTTGCTTTGATTGACCATTGCTGCTCATTAACATGCAATTTTCAAGCAAAACCATTTTCAATGAAGCTGAACATCTCATAATTCTTTCACCAACTTCCACCCACTACCGATTAAAATATCCTTGACATGAGAATCGAGAGCTCCCTACTTAAATTTCCACTTTAGTTTCCATGCTCTGTGTCAGAACTATACAAGGCTAATCTTAGCTGTGCCATTTTGCTTTGCTCTTCTCCACATCTTCCAGCGCCGCACATTGTGGGCTGTGAATGCCAAGGTCACAGAGAGGTCATGATATCCCTCAGAAAAAAAGAGGAAACTGCAGTGTGTTTGTGTGCATATGTGTATGTTTGTGCTTGAAGGACAGCGGACTGAGAACTGCCGAAGCATGTGTTACATTCTATTAGTGAAAGCAAGGCTGAGACTCCTAGACATAGGGAAAAATGTGCACACATACATATAAATGACATATGTAGACAGCTTTGTCCCTGAGCATTGCTGAAAGTGGGAAAAAAATGGTGCTGATACTTTTTAATGTTATTGATAATATTGATAATAACCAGAAATGTTTCTTGATCAGCAAATCAGCATATCGGAATGATTTCTGAAGGATCATGTGACACTGAAGACTGGATTAATGATGCTGAAAATTCAGCTTTTGATCACAGGAAGAAATTACATTTGAAATTAGGATAGAATATGCCACCGCTACGTTTGCATTATGCCTCCGCTGTCATTTTGCTTTTTATAGAAATAAACACCCAATTAATTCAGTTGGATAACTGTCGCTTCAATCCCATCCAGCTCATCTAACAGGAGCAGCAGAGTCGTACATTGTGCAGCAGGAATCAGGAGTTCACCGATCATGTGATGAAATGACTGACGAGACCATGGCGGAGGATTCGGTGCACAACAGAGCCTAATGCTGCGTTCACACCGAACGCGTCTGGGGCGTCAAATTCGCGCCAGACGCGTCTAGTTGGACGCTTGAACATTTTGAAGTCAGATGCGTAAAATTCGCTCAATTCGCGAAAATTGTGTTCAGACGCGAATTCGCATCATGGGAGGGGCTTTCATCTCTTTCTGCACAGATCCTCTGAATAAACACATAATCTCGTCAGTTGGAAACCAGTAGCGGCAATTTAACTCGGTTATGCCGGCCTACTTTTGCTAGCTAGAAGGTGGGCAACGGCTAAAATCATGCAAAAAGTTTTACAACTAACCAGATTGTCCGATTTCTTCGCTTATTCTCTTCAGGCAAGGTCCTTTTTATTCTTGTCTCGATAAAAATATAATGACACATCATAGAGCTCAGGGTGGCCACACACAGCGACATCTTTGTTCTGGTCTCCACCACTGATCACATCATAAACACGTTACTACCAAAGCAGAGTCCCTGATTGGTTAACGCACCGCGAATTTACGCCAAAGTTCAGATTTTTCAACTCGGGCGTTTGGGCGTCAGACGCTCAATTCGCGCGTCAGCCACGTGAACGCTCAATTTGCGCCGCGCCATTCGCGCGTCAATGGCTGATTCGCGCCGCGCTAGACGCTTGATTGGCGCGGCAGGACACCTAGACGCTCGTTTACATTGACTTAACATGTAAATCAGACGCCTCAGATGCCCCAGACACGTTCGGTGTGAACGCAGCATAAAAGCGCCTCTCCCTATTCACAGAGTACACGCGATATCGAAAGCGAAAGTAAAACGCGAACGTGCATTCAAATGTGATTTCAATACCCTGCATTTTGAATAATTGGCGTCGCACACCTGTAGGTGATAGATAGGTGCGTAGGAAAAAAGACTGGTATAGTCAAAATATGAAAAAACAGGAAAATCCCGCACACTATCAACTTGCAAAGCAATAAAAAAGGTACTTTATTAGCAACGTTTCGATCGAAACGTTGCTAATAAAGTACCTTTTTTATTGCTTTGCCTAAAAGCGCCTGACAAATGTCTTATCTTGTAGAATGTGCGCTCAACACCACCTATTCACAGAGTACACACGATCGCGAAATAGAAAGCGAAAGTAAACCGCGAATGCGCGTTCGAGTGCAATTTCAATACCCCGCATTTTGAAAGCGTCTCCCTGATGCATGCAAATATCTCCCAATATGAAAGCGATCTTACGCTGGGCTGGGTAGTTGTAACCATCACTCAGCTCTGTATCATTTGAAAAAAAAAAAAAAAAGGTCTTTATTTGCACTTTGAATATTGAGAGAGTACTGTGATTATGGTTGCACTTATTGTTTGCACTTAATAAGACTAAGAGAAAACTGTTATTCATTTTTATGTACACTGTTTTATTTCTATGATCAATTTGTGGAAAGGAGTTCAGTTAGGAGGTCAAAAGCTGTAGAAGCTCATAAATCATGTACAGTCTGAAGAGTCTCGTATAAAATCATACAGGAGCCAGTCAGTTGAGTTTGTGGCAAAACCTTTTACAGTGCTCGAGTATTATTGTCTTTCACCGCATATGATAATTCATGCTCTGAAAAGTAGACCTGAATTGGCAAGATGATTAGTTAAAACATTTTTAAAATGCACTTGCACTCATGTATTTCATCATTGAGGATTTCTAAAAAAAATACTGTGTAAAAATCTTGTCTCGTGAACTCAATCGCTTGTCTCATCTCATGAGATAACTTGTTACACTGTGCATGATTATATATCTTTGCAACAGCTACAGAATTTATCAAAGATGACCGTATGCAAGAATTATTCCAAGTCCAATGAAAAGCATAGCACTGCATTGCCAGTACAACCCACTAAATAATATTCTGAAAAAAATACTGAAAAACTGATACATGATCCACCAAGCTGTAACAATGGTCCACTCTGTACAGATAAATCTGTGCAAATAGGAACATTTCCCCTGGAGGTTTGTCAGGTGCAGCCATCCGGTCAATAAAGAGGCGCAGCGTAGAATTGGCTGGATTAGAAATCAAAAATGAACTGGCTGGAGGTTTGAGTTTCACAGCGTGGAGCCTCGTACATCAGTTTCCAGAGAGCAGCAGTGCCATTAAAAACGCATCGGCCTGGTTCCGCTCTGTCTGCACCCCCCCATCTGCAGCGCAAAACCACCGAGCTCTCCGGCCGCCCGACGCCAAGATGCTCTCACAGATACACTCACTCTCGTACTCATAAACATGCGCTGCATATACACACTGGCCGCTGCCATGCAGTCAGTTTCCCAGCAAAAGGCCGTGGACCTCGCCAGCAGGATCAATACTGTGGGCATTAAAGCCAAGGAAGGCAGTCCGAGCTCTGCCCTGCTCCACAGAGGCCTGTTAATGAGATATTTATATACACTATATTGCCAAAAGTATTGGGACACCCTCCAAATCATTGAATTCAGGTGTTCCAATCACTTCCATGGCCACAGGTGTATAAAATCAAGCACTAGGCATGCAGACAGCTTCTACAAACATTTGTGAAAGAATGGGTCACTCTCAGGAGCTCAGTGAATTCAGGTGTCGAATGCAGTGGTGTAAAGCATGCCGCCACTGGACTCTAGAGCAGTGGAGACGTGTTCTCTGGAGTGACGAATCACGCTGGCAATCCGATGGATGAGTCTGGGTTTGGTGGTCGCCAGGAGAATGGTACTTGCCTGACTGCATTGTGCCAAGTGTAAAGTTTGGTGGAGGGGGATTATGGTGTGGGGTTGTTTTTCAGGGGTTGGGCTTGAACCCTTAGTTCCAGTGAAAGGAACTCTTAATGCTTCAGCATACGAAGACATTTTGGACAATTTCATGCTCCCAACTTTGTGGGATCAATTTGGGGATGGCCCCTTCCTGTTCCAACATGACTGCGCACCAGTGCACAAAGCAAGGTTCATAAAGACATGGATGAGCGAGTTTGGTGTGGAGGAACTTGACTGGCCCTCACAGAGTCCTGACCTCAACCCGACAGAACACCTTTGGGATGAATTAGAGTGGAGACTGCTAGTCAGGCCTTCTCGCCAACATCACTGCCTGACCTCACAAATGCGCTTCTAGAAGAATGGTCAAAAATTCCCATAAACATACTCATAAACCTTGTGGAAAGCCTTCCCAGAAGAGTTGAAGCTGTTGTAGCTGCAAAGGGTCGGCCAACTCCATATTAAACCCTACGGATTAAGAATAGCATGTCATTAAAGTTCATGTGCATGTAAAGGCAGGAGTCCCAAAACTTTTGGCAATATAGTGTATCTTATATACCTTTGGTGTCACTGTGTTCAGGATTGTAGCACATGTTGCAAAACATGTTGCATGTGAGTTTTGTCATGCCATGTCGCTTGCTTGCAGTGTTGACAGGGTGTAAAACTTTTTAAAGATGTTTAATTGGTAAATGCATTAATTGAGCATGAAAAAGCTCTGCAAAGTCCCTCCAGCTAGAGTTATTCTCTATATCAGTGCAGGAACACGTCACAATATTACTCATTTAAATAATTCATATGCAGAATAAAGAGGCGGGGCCTGGTTGAGTTAGTTAGTAGTGTGTTGAAACTGGCAGTTATGGTAAGGGGTGGGACATTTCCCAAACACCAATCACAACACACTGTTCCAGCCGACCAATCAGAGCACATTGTGCTTTTCAGAAGGAGGGGCTTCATAGAGACAGGAACTAAACAGAGCGTTACTGACAGACTGGGAAGAGAGGAGCTGCAACAATGGAGAATATGAGGAAAATAATCAACATTCAAGCAGGAAAACCTGTTCTAGTAGAGACCAAAAACAACATCAAGACTTTGTAAAAGGACATAATATAACATTTATTTATTAATCATGAAGGTAGTGCTAATGGTGCACTTGTGGCATATTCAAACTGCATTCAATCTAGCAGAAAAAATTAGCAATTACGTCCAAACGTTGAAAGCTTGACAGCGGAAATCATTTAAACAGTATTAAATAAACTGGCTAATTCCTAATACAATCTAATTAGTATGAGAGAGCACCGTTCTTGACTTTATAGATGACTTATAGTGAGTTTGTTTTCTTATAATCAGTATATTCACTTGAAGTAGAAAGTTAACATACTTGAAGCATGTAATAATTTTGATTTACACATTTAAATTCACTTTGACTGCAGCTTTTTCGATGAATGAGGTGGTAAAAATGTCTCACATGGCTGTGATTGTAGGTTACTGCACCTTTCTTAAAAAATGACTATTACCTGTTGATTTTATTCACTGGCTCCGGCTTCAGCAATTTCTAAATGGCCCTTGATCTCTGTAATTTGAGCCTTCCTGCAGTAGAATATTACACTGAATGAAAAGGTAAAGTGGTGGAACTATGATGGTATATCAGAAGGTAATATCTTTTGATATATACTTTGGTACTGCATGATTACCATATTCATTTACCATAGCATTTACATGATACTCAAAGGTACTTTAAATAATACTATGAAGCATGCCCAAAAACCATGGTAGAATCATGGTACCTTCTTGTTAGTTCAGGCGTTTGGAAAGGTATATTGTAAAACAGAGTGAAGGAATGGTGAGGAGAAAATGACTTTATTGTGGGGTGTGAAGGGAAGTGTGTTTTCCTGAGGTGTTTTCGTGGCTCTGTTTATAACTAAAAAATAAAAAAATTAAGTGAATTTGTGCTTAAAACAAAAACAATTATCTCTCAGTGGGATCAGAAAATAATCTTGTTTTCTCTTTGAATCAGGTTTATTTTTCTGACCCAAATTTGTCCTATTTGTTTAATGAAACATAATGAATTTTTAATGAAAAGCAAGACAAAAAATATTAAGCAAGAACTTTAGTAAATTAGGGGCCAAGCACCGTAGTGTTCATTAGCGTTCTTATTATTATTCTTCTTCCGTTTCCACTCTGGCAGCCCATAGAACTGCTTGCGAGACAGTTATGAAATTTGGCACACAGATAGAGGACAGTCTATTCTGTCACTACAAAAAATTTGGAGTCTCTAACTCAATCCCTCTAGCGCCACCAACTGCCCAAATTTGCACTCACGTTTATGCTAATAACTTTTGAACTGAAAGGGCTAGAAACAAAATTCGTTTTGCTCTGATTCCTTGGCTCAAAGCATCATTTTCCATCATGACATTTTTTTCTGCCATATTAATTTTTTTTTTTTTTAACTACTTTTTCTAACTCCTCCTAGGCTGTTGCTTCAATTTTCATGAAAATTGTTGATTTCATCTAAGGCTGAGGCTGGAAGTCATTTGTAGTTCTTGTGTTTCTCTTCAGTGATTCTGCTTGTTAACAGCAGGTGTTCATCACTAATGCTCAATCATATCTGAATTAATCACTTAATTATCTCTCTGCTTCAGGACCATATGTAATCTAAGCAGAGTTGATTTGACTCTGGGGATTTTGCTGTGTATTTGTTAAACCATTTTCAAAAAATCTTGTTAGATTCAGGGCTTCATGCCAAGTCAAATTATATCCAATTTTCCCATATCTGCCATTTCGGGCGTCGGCCATTTTGAATTTTGTCGTAAAATGCTGTATTTTATGAACACATTAGCGTATCGTTATGAAACTCAGTATGGTGTTCGACACCATGCCCTAACAGTACTCAAAACGTTTTGGGGCAGCGCCACCTTGTGGTCAAAAATTAGAATGAAATTTACTGTGCTTTTGACTGTATTAACCTATTGTAATGAAACTGAAACTCAATAGATTCCTTGGGTCATGCAGAGAACATACATTGCATCCCAATTCGCCTACTTATACTACGTCCTAAAAGTATGTAAGTATGTTTTTGTAAAGAAAAAGTACATACTTTTGAGTGTGTAGCAGAAGAGTATGCAAGCTTTGAGACATACTACCTCGTAATAGTTGCGCTTTAATGGACGTTCTGTCACTTAGTTACGCAGCCTGTAACTATTTAAACTACCCTGTAAATCATCTTGTCACAGTTAAAATCCTCCACATTCAATTAAATTTAATTTCCTACCGTTTCGGAGAGAAATGTAGTCGCACGTTTATCTGCCAGTCATGGGTCTTTCATGCAGCGAGCTCTCCTCATTTTTTTGTAATGATGCATTTAAAAGTTATTGACCAAACGCATCGTTATAAAAGTTCACAATGCTGTTGCAGTATATATATATATATATATATATATATATATATATATATATATATATATATATATATATATATATATATATAATGTGGATAATATTTAATCTTTTCATCAGGTTAGATACTGATTATTAATCACTCAAGCCCCTTTATCTTAACCGATCTGCTTAACCGTCAGTCTCGAACATCCGTCATGTTTGTAGTTTTATAAAACTTTTTATTCGTATTTGTAGTCTTAATCGAATCCTCGTCGACAGCGCAATGTGTTATGGGCAATATTAGCCGTTAGAAGTGTGCACAGATCTGCACTTTGAATTCTAACCGGGAAAAGTATACCATCCGGGTATCTTTGGAATACTCATTTCAACATACTACGATTTGGGACATACTAATTCTTTTTTCGAATACTATTTAGGACGGATAGTATGCGAATTGGGACGCAGCAATAGATACCAATTTTTCCATAGTTGGCCAAACTTCCTGCCCGCCATTTTGTTTTTCTTTAAAAAGCTACTTTTTTAACTCCTCCTAGACCCTTGCTCCGATTTTCACCAAAATCAAATCGTATCATCTTCAGACCATGCCAACAAAAAGTTGGAATTCAAATCGATTCGTCAAACCGTTTTCGTATACCGCAGCAACGAAGTTGAGGCATGATGCAAAAAACGACTCTTGAAGCTCTATCTCTGCAATGCTTTGGCATATTGACACCAAACTTTGCATGTTTCATTGTGACCTCACTCTGACAACAACACATCGATTTGGTCACAGCGCCACCTATTGGCCGACTGTGATAAACCTTTCAATCATATTTCTAATGACTGTATTTATGATTTTTCAGCCAATTTGCAATCTTAAAATGTTGTTACATGTTTGTTGTTGCAGCTGAGTATAAAAACACTTACAGTATTAGCTGTGATAAGCGGCATTGAGAAAGCATTTGCGGGTGTTCAGGTTACCTTTCTTGAGTTGACAGATTCAGCATCTTTACCCTTTGCTTTTTCCCAAGTCCTATTCAACATCTCTTCTAAAGTGGACCTGAGAGAACATGTGAAAGGAAATCGCACAATATCCCAGAAGAATTCGCTGTCCATGAAGCGGTGACCTCTCAAAATGACATAAACATCTGTTTGAGTTCACTGGATAAATGGCCTTAATTATGACACATTCCACCCCCGAGATTCCACAGTTTTTGAACAAATACAGCAAATTTTTTCGCTCTCAGTCAGCCCAGGTGCTCCACCTCTTGTTTTTCAATGAGTCTGATTGTAGCCTTTCACCGGACTATTGAACATGATCTCCCTGCTGTGCCAGCGCACACACATCCCATCATCCCTTCCTTCTCTAAAGAATTGCTTTGCACTGATCAACAATCCATCATTAACTATAATTGGTGCCATTACACATTTAATTGCCTGCCAAAATGTCCCTTTCCTCCCTCTCTGGGAAAGCGCAATGAGAAGTGATTATTGTCTACAGTCTCGGTAAAACGGACTGTATGAAATAAGCGATATTTCCTCACAATATTAAGTTTAAAGGGGTCATTGATTATGATTTCACTTTTTTAACTTTAGTAAGTGTGTAATGTTGCTGTTTGATCGTAAACAACATCTGCAAAGTTACGACGCTCAAAGTTCAATGCAAAGAGAGATATTTTCTTTTACAGAATTTGCTGTTTAAGGACTACAACAAACGGCTGGTAGAGACTACAACGAGCTTCTTCCCGGGTTAGTGACATCACAAACCCTAAAATTTACATAAACCCGCCCCCGAGAACACACAACAAAGGGGGCGGGGCCATGTTGGGCTGCTTTAGAGAAGAGGAAGAGTTGTTGTAGTCGAGTGTTGTTCATTTTACGCCGGACTGCTTCACAAACTTAATGCTGGATTTACACAAAAGATGAACATGACGGCACATGCTAGTGGATGAGTTGAATCAACTTCACAGCAACTACATAAATTTATCCACTAACCATTCAGAAACGTCCAGTTTCATTCTAAAACTTCTTCCTGAGTCTCTCCATCAGTGTCGACTCCGGTTTGAACAATGTAAGGCTGAACACTGTCGTCATTTTGGCTGCGTGAGATTCTCCAGCTTTGTTGTTATTGAGCTGTTAAAGCTCCGCCCTCTTCTGGAAAGGGGGTTGGAGCAGCAGCTCATTTGCATTTAAAGGGACACACACAAAAACTGTGTGTTTTTGCTCACACCCAAATAGGGGCAAATTTGACAAGCTATAATAAATGATCTGTGGGGTATTTTGAGCTGAAACTTCACATAAAGAAATTACTAAAAATGAAACTGAAATTAACATGAAACTAAATCTACTTCAAAATATTAAAAAGACTAAAATAACACTGAAGCTGGTTTAAATGATGCTTTAATCCAAGTCTTCTAAAGCCATATGATAGTTATGTTTAAGAAACAGACCAAAATTTATGTAAATATAGACATTTTTGCTCTCCTTCTCACGATCAGATTCATGAATCAATCTTTGAGTTGAATCTTTTCAGTGAATCATTTGATCAGGTTCACAAACCTGTTTGAATCAAATCTTAAAGGTGCCATAGAATTGAAAATTGAATTTACCTTGGCATAGTTGAATAACAAGAGTTCAGTACATGGAAATGGCATACAGTGAGTCTCAAACACCATTGTTTCCTCCTTATGTAAATCTCATTTGTTTAAAAGACCTCAGAAGAACAGGCGAATCTCAACATAACACCGACTGTTACGTAACAGTCAGGATCATTAATATGTATGACCCCAATATTTGCATATGCCAGCTCATGTTCAAGGCATTAGACAAGGGCAGCCAGTATTAACATCTGGATCTGTGCACAGCTGAATCATCAGACTAGGTAAGCAAGCAAGGATAATAGCGAAAAATGGCAGATGGAGCAATAATAACTGACATGATTCATGATATCATGATATTTTTAGTGATATTTGTAAATTGTCTTTCTAAATGTTTCGTTAGCATGTTGCTAATGTACTGTTAAATGTGGTTAAAGTTACCATCGTTTCTTACTGTATTCACAGAGACAAGAGCCGTCGCTATTTTCATTTTTTTAAACACTTGCATTCTGTATAATGCACAAACACAACTTCATTCTTTATAAATCTCTCCAACAGTGTGTAATGTTAGCTTTAGCCACGCAGCATAGCCTCAAACTCATTCAGAATCAAATGTAAACATCCAAATAAATACTATACTCACATGATCCGATGTATGCATGCAGCATGCATGACGAATATCTTGTAAAGATCCATTTTGAGGGTTATATTAGCTGTGTGAACTTTGTTTATGCAATGTATATAGAGTCAAGAGATCGGGGGGGGCGGGGAGCGCGAGCATTTAAAGGGGAAGGAGCCTGAATCGGTGCATGTTTAATGATGCCCCAAAATAGGCAGTTAAAAAAATTAATTAAAAAAAATCTATGGGGTATTTTGAGCTGAAACTTCACAGACACATTCAGGGGACACCTTAGACTTATATTACATCGTTTGAAAAAAAGGGCACCTTTAACAATTCTGCCTTTTTTGAAGCTTTAGAAGCTTAGTCCATTCTGACACCGATTCAGTCTTCAGAATTTCTTTACAAGTGTACACATGAGAGTAAATGAAAGAAATATTAAAATTCATCATTCAGTGGTGACCTAGCAACCACATAGCAACAACTTGGCAATCACTCACAACACCCTGGAATTGTGGCCTGGAGTTTTATTTTGCTCATTCAGTTCCTGTTTCTCTTTCTCTCCGTGAATAATGTCGCAGCTGTGATCTAATTGTTGTGAGTTCGCTCTTGCGTCAGCTCACAGTATATCAGAATCTCACTGACTCATGGAGAGCAAATTGGCTTAAATCAGTTTGGGTCTTGATAAAAATCGGTTTATAAATATTTACAGACAAGGCCTGCCTGAAGGGTGGGTACCAATGAGACTTATTTGTAAGTAGCTGATGCACTGCTGTAGTTCCTTCTGTGAGGATGTCAAGCTGGTTGTGCCCGTTTCAAGTATGTGTGAGTGTGTTTCAGAGTAGCTGCAGGCTTAGTTTGCCCCCTATTAAAGATTTACACTCTTCACAGGGGTAGTTATTAAGCCCCTGGGCCTCTTTATGACACTGACTTTCAGTGTGATGAAAACATTGTGAGGAGATTAAAGCCACTTCATTGAAAGGCCTTTTTGCTTTTCTGCCTGATTGATCTTCAGCTGCCTTTGATTCATAGAGTGAAATGTGTCTCTGTCTATCTATCTGTCTATCTATCTGTCTATCTATCTATCTATCTATCTATCTATCTATCTATCTATCTATCTATCTATCTATCTATCTATCTATCTATTATTCTGTAGTTTTATCTATCGTTCTATCATTTTATCTATCATTCATTCTATATGCTGTTCTATCTATCTAACAGTAAGACACCAAGACTAGTTTTCAAAGAATATATCTTGCAATAAATGAATTGTTCTCACTCCAGTGGCAGTTTTTTTCTTATCTTCAACAAAAGCCTTACAAAAATACAGATGAAGGCATTTTATGCAGCACACACTCCCTACATTTTTCCTCTCACTCCATCTTGTTGTCATCCCCTTATGTAATTACCCATCTTAATTGCTCACCTCCCTCTCGTCCTGATAACGAAGAACCAGTCACAGCCGGCCGTGTGTCAGCACAGAAATAAGTGCTGTGCATCCTCTTTCCACCTCAGATGTTTCCACGTTGAGTGATCTGTCCAAACCGAGCGTGGGCTCACCATGGCAAGAGATGCTCATATTTTACAGGCCCTGTTAGCGTTGAGATGTTGCATTTTGGCTGAGAGCGAGATGATGAGAAGCAGAAGGAGCGATGCTGCCGTCACCTGTTCTGACAGAGGCCAGACGGAGGAACACAGATGGTGCCTCCTTTTAGCCAATGGTGTTCCAATAAACCCGTGATGGATGGATCATTATCCCACCCTCAGTTGTGGGCAATAGATTACCCCAGTTGTTTTGACTGTTTGTCAGTATAAGCACGTTTTATATGATATGTAATGTCATTTGTTGTAGTATTTAGAGCTGTTTGTGTAGATCGGCAGTCTTTTGTTCACACAGGCATACACTGCAAAAAATGACTTTCTTAATCGGTATTTTTGTCTTGTTTTCCAGAACAAATAACTAATCATTCTTAAACCAAGATACATTTACTAAAAGCAAAATGACTTCGATATTATGTATTGTTTTCTGGGGAAGAAAAAAATCATCAAAATGAATTAAGTTTGTGCTTAAAATGAGAAAAAAATATCTGTTGATATTTGTTCTTGTTTTAAGCACAAACTCATTTATTTTTTTATGCTCATTTATTTTTCAGAAAATAATACTTTATATCATTTTGCTTCTCATGTAAATGAATCTTGATTTAAAAAATGTAGATATTTTTCATGAAAAGACAAAAATAAGCAAGAAAAAGTGTAAGAATAAGTTTGCCAGGCCTGTTTGGGGCCCTAAATATAGTTACTTTCAAATGGTTCATTTCTATAACCGAAGTGAAATTTTCAGAAGTCAAAAAAACTGCATTCAACACGTTCTTATTATTCACATCATTAACATATGTAGGACATGGGTAATCTTTTTAATCTGCTCATCTGCTATAGGACAATTAAAGAATCCCTTAAAACTCATCTTGTTCACTAAAATTACATATATAAAAGTTTTTTCATTTGACAAAAAAATTTGAATGCCTTAAAATAGCTTGAATGTAACTCTACACCCTTGCCTCATTTATACGCAGATCTATGAATATGATAATTAGCCCCGCCTCCACTCACTCGCATGAGCTCAGAGATCCACTCGGTCAACTTACTGAGGTAAACGCTGAACAATGGTATCGCTTTTTACAACGTTGGACACATAACGGTAATTAATATGATGTCTTTTGCTTGACTATGTGATCTAACAGCTAATAATGTGTTGCTTATAAGAGAAAATACTCAGCAATGGTGTTGACTTATGCACATGGTTTGTCTTAAAGCATATTAAAGCAAAACACCACATGTAAACAACATTAAATACTTGATTTTCACCACAGGGGGTCTTTAAACACTCAGAAAAATTGTACCTTTAGGGGTACAACAGCTTGTCACTTGGGCAGTATCATTAAAATGACAACTTTGTACCTTATTTATTCATAAAAGGGTACATATTACCACTCTAAAGTACTAAAATGCACTTTTTAGGGGTTAATAAGGTACAAAGTTGTCCTTTTAAGTGTCCTTTTACTAAATGTGGTCCTCATTCCCAAATACTGACGGTTTGAACATGGAGAACAGAGTGTACAGCTGGCCCATATCTGTGGCTGTGAAATCAAACACAATACAAATTTACTGCTTAATATATTGCAGACTGCAGCATATCTAGCAGTGTCTGGCAGAAAAACATTGTCTGGTTTAAAAAAAAAAAAAGAAAAAAGCATAGCTTAGGTGCTGGTCATAACAGAAGTAATGGTGTGTTGTTTACAGTGTGATGCCAGGCTTATTTGATGCATAAAAACAACCTCTATGCTCAGAGTCTTAATTTAATATTCTCTGTTTGCACATTGCGTGCCGCACAAAGATTTGGATGTCTTTACGATTTATGTCTCTAGCTGTATCTCTTGCAATTTCCTGTGTGTAAATGTGCTTGCTTTCAATGCCGTGCACCTGTGTTATGCAAACTAACCCTGGAATCAGACTGTGGAAACGCCACATTCGAAGTGCATTTATTGGGAATTAGATTTATTAAGGTTTTGTTTATTGCCTAGACTAGTCTGGTTCTCAATTAAAACCATCAAACTGTATTTCCAAATTCCACAGTCTCTCCAAACTTCAGGTGGTTCTGACCAAGTTTATCATTAACTTAAACTAACAGTGAGCATAAAAGTTTGTCTAATAAATTCTATGTTGAATTAAATATATTTCTTAAATAAAAGCTACTTTTTGTAATATATATTTGATGCTTTTCTCATTTAACACAATAATGACTTTAAATTATGTTTTAGAGGTAATTTCTCAGCCAAATTTGATGTGCGATTAATTTGCAATTAATTAGATTAATTAATCTGCACATCATGTAATTGATTTAATCACTTGACAGCCCTTTTGAAAAAAAATTTAAATGTTAATTGAAATGAAGCTGAAATGAATCAAAATATAAATATTAGTTGAAAAACATAAACTAAATGAAAATTAGAAATAAAATTTTTATTTGAAGCACTAAAATTATTAACTGGAAATAAAGAAAAGTAAAACTGAAAAAAATTTAAAAAAAAAAAATATATAACAATAAAAGCTAATTCAAAATAATAAAACTAAAATGACTAAGCTGTAAATGTCCATCATCTCCTCCCTGATTTCACAAAGTCTGGCTTATTATAATATCTGATAGCATGCTCACCCATGACACGTTCGTTATTAGCCCAATTTTACGCTTAATTATGGCCGCCAGTGGTAGCCGGTAGAGTTTTTTCTTTATTTAATGATGTGGTCTGGACAGGTGGTATTTGCATGCGGCGAGGGAGTCACCCGTCCAACCCCGCACGCTGCCGGTTTTTAATTAAGCCTTGTGATTAAGTCGAGGCGCGCCAAACGTTTCAACACCCCGACAAATCAAATCAAACCACCCCCGTCGTGCCTTGCTGCCCTCGCTGTGTCTCTTCAGTACAGGTCAGAGACGTATCCTCTGGCCATTAGCAACAAAGCGCATCTAGCAAATCAATTACAGAGAGCCGCGATAAAAGCCCAGCCTGTTTTATTTACACCCTTCCTTCACATAATTACAGAGCGAGCGCGTGCGTGGAGTGTTTGGAGTGTTCCTCTCTTTCTGGTTTATTGTGATAGTCCCTTTTATAGTCATTTGTCACACTCAGGGCAGCGATTCATAACAAAGCTGTCTGGTTATAAAGCAAATGCACGATACGTCCTCCCTTCTTTTGAGAGCGCAGGCTTCTGAGCCGTTCACGCTGCAGCTTTAGGCCTATTCGAGCAAACTCTAAAAAATATATGGGTGTTTAATACACCTCGGGATTTTTAAGCTGCCGTGGATATATTAATAGACTTATATCAGAGAGTTTTGTTTGGGTCTGGTAGTAACCATCCACAAACCACCATTCTATCCCTTTCTCTCTCTCTCTCTCTTTTCTAACAGGAGTGTCGCTCTCATCAGCTCATGATCTCTGCCGCCCATCACTGCAATATGATTCTTATTCTCACTTTTCATTCTTCCTCTCTGTTCATTTTTGAGTTTGCATCTGCCAGGAAAGCACACCTCATGCCGCATTGTGTGTGTGCTGCATAAATATGAAAGACTTATTGTACTAAACTAGAAGAAAGTCTTCCATTCTCATTGTACACACTGAGCTTGTTGGCCACGGGAAATCTGCGTGTTGAAGATTTTTGCAGAATTGGAACCGCCACCATTGACAGAGTTGTAGTACATTCAGTGCTGTTAGCATATTTTACCATATGAATCCAAAAAATGTTCATAGATTTGTGAACATTTAAAATTGAGAACACAAAACCTGGCCAGCTTATATATCATGAACTGAGTATCTGCACAACTTTAACTTGAGAATAAAACAATATCACAGTTTCCACAAAAATACGAACTGTTTTCAACATTGGTAATAATCAGAAATGTTTCTTGAGCAGCAAATCATCATATCAGAATGATTTCTGAAGGATCTGGAGTAATGATGCTGAAAATTCAGCTTTGATCACAGGAATAAAATAGAAACAGTTGTGTTGATAATTTATAGTAATGTCTTAAGTATTACTCAAGTCTTGTTTCAAATAGAGGTTTTTCACATTTCATGGAAGGAAAGCATTAATGCATTCAGAAAGGCCTTAACTACTAGATCTGCTTATTTTTCAACTCTCTTAGAAGAGAATAAACACAACCCTAGGTATTTATTTGAAACAGTGGCTACACTTACGGAACAAAAATATATGGAAAAATACTGCAAAATATAATGCGATATATTGCATAATACATTTCCATATATGGGAAACTAGTGCTTATATTTTTCAATATACTGCAATATATGCATTGACCATGTATGGCTATATATTGATACATATAAAATATGTATAAATGAAGACTAAAATAGCATTACATTCATAAAGTTTTATCCTTTATTGTGTACATATATTGCACATACATGTTCCCATATAAATGTGAATGTATTGTACACACACATATACACACATTCATGGAATGAGTTACAATAGGGTGACCATATGTGCCATTTTCCCAGGACGCGTCCTGTCCAGGATTTTTAAGTTGCATAAAATGTAGTTGTAGTTTTGTTTTCATATTTGCAGAAGGTAATGACTAAAAAATTATTTTACCAATAGCGTGCATTATACATAATCGACCAATCGTGGCTTGCGAGAAGGCTGGATCTACGGTTAAAGCATTGCAAATACGACAACATTTTAATGCATTGCATGAAGACTGTCAATAAGAACAGTGGCTCGCACAGACCTCCGTTTAGAAATCGCGTTCCCGGGGGCATATCGATATGACCACTTTCACGATTAAAGAGGCAAGGGCTCAAGCCATTTTAGGCAATTTAGAAATCCTGGACAGGACGCGTCCTGGGAAAATGGCACATATGGTCACCCTAGGTTACAACAGACTTCTAGTTCCCAGCATGCTTTGCTTCTGACTGTTAAAGGAGAGTAAATGTTAAAATTAAGTGGTATTTCATGTGTTTTGCTCAGTATTGATAAAGGGGGAGATCTGTTAGTGTTTAAAGTTGTATTATTTTGAAATTTTAAAAGGTTTTCTGGTATGTGTGAGTTTTTGGGGTTACCATTGTGCTGAAGAGTAGAGCCTGTGGTTAGGTTATGATTGGCTGAACATCATTAAGGCTATATTAACTTTATTTAAAAAATAACAACTGTGCATGCACAGTGATGGTCTCTTTAGTACATGCAAGTGTGCTTTTGTTAACTAACTTAAAAATATGAAACATTTAAAATGTAAATTATTATAAAATATAAGAAATGTGTTACATAATATATTTTAACATATATGAGTTTATACTGCATGAGTAAATATGTCTGCAATATATTATGCATGCAGTACCATATCTGATCACATATAAATCTATATATTATGAAGTGTATTACTGAATATAAAATTGCATACATTATGATATATTAGTATATATATTATCACATATTTTTTCAATATATGAAAAGCTGCAATTCCTTATGTATTATTCTATATATTGTAGCAAATTAACTCAAAGGGGAAATATTAATAATTATTCATAAGTCAATATGATTATTAATTATGAATATGTGAATCTGTTAATCAGATTAACTGGATATAGCTACATTAAGCTTAATATTACAATCAATTAACCTGTTGTCTAGTGAACACTCAGTGTTGATTGTTTATTAACCCTCTGGAGTCTGAGGCTGATTTGGGGCCTGGAGAAGTTTTGACATGCTTTTTTCAGTTGTTCATAAACATATTAATGGAAAAAGTGTCATTACACTGTATTCAGCACAAACTAGGCTACAATAATATGTGAGGAACATGTATGTACATGTTTGTGTTTTTGAAGGAATAACATTTATGCGTGGTTATTGAAAAAACAAAAAACTTAAGTCACTGAAATAAGGCCAAAAAAAGTATAGTAAATCTGTGTTTACAAGACTTTAGGGTATTGGAGGTTGAAAACTAGAGTTTTTGCTTCAAAATTATGTAAAAATTATGCTGCCTACTCCTTCATATAAAACAATATATTGATTTAGTTTTTGTAAGACACTTTTTGCCAAGAAACACAGTATGCGTGGAGGCGTGAATCACCACTGAATAATGGGCCATTCTCACCTGAGAAGACAAAAGAATTGCATAGTAATGAGCTGAAATGACTTGCATATTAATGAGGCATTTCAGTCAGGTAGGCTGTGAAAAAAACCTTCTGTGATGTCTCAAGCTCATCATGATATATGAAACATACAGAAAAATATTATTACAATATAAAGTAATGGTTTTATATTATACTTTAAAATATAATGTATTTCTGTGATGCAAAGAGTCTGAATATAGGCTTTTAGTTTAAAAGCATGCACATTTGGAGAAATATTGGATTCTCATATGCTTATGTCAATTTTCTATACAGAGGAGTTATATTTATTTAATATTCATTGTCATTACTATGAGCGCTGGTGTTTTCAATTCATCCTTGAAGTCGGAGGGCGCTCTCTGTGCATTTTTAGTCCACAAATTCATCTAAAAGAAGAAGAACTTACATGATTTAAAACCTGACATCTTAACGTTTTTTTAGACATAAGTTTAATTTTTCTGTGATTAGTATTCACTAAGTTACAGTTCATTTTCTGAGAACTATCATATTGGACTTCGTTCAGAGGGAGAGGAGAAATCACGCATCATGTTAGTTTTCTTTATTTTACAAAAATCACAACATTGTGTTTTTACTCTGAGTGTATACAAATAAAAGAAGATATTCTATAGTTTCAATTGATATATTACTTATGTCTCTATGACAAAAAATGATGGAGTATTTTAAGTCTGTTTTGCTGCAATGTGAAAAAAAACCTGCAAAACGCGCCGGCGCGTTTTCAGACCTCAGAGTGTTAATTCTAAGAAATGTTCATTTCCAGGTTATGGAAAAATAACATTCTTATTGTACCGTGCTACTTAGAGCACGTAGTCAGGATCTAAATCACTTAAGAGGCAATTTATTAGCAGACGGAGTCAGAACCAAACAGGTATTGTGCACAGTCTTTATTAACTCACAAACACATAACATACACAAAGGTCACACACATACGTAGTAATGATAGAGTTGAACCGGAAGAGGTACTGTTACTAGAGCTATAGGAAAAAGTCAAAGACAATCTGGAAAGGAATCATCAGTTTCTTCAGCAATAGCAATACTAAATCGCTGTTTAGTGTTCAAATGTACGATACTTGCAAGATGCCTTTAGGCTAAGGAGCGTCGGATCTGCAGGTTGAGGATAAATCTTGAGGATTTCGTCTGAAGTTGTTGCCAGTCTTTTCTATGTTGGATGTTGAGCACATGGTTGGTTTGTAGGCCTTGGCCTGAAAAGGCCTGCAGCAAGGAGACATCTGACGTCCCAGAAGCAAGGAAAGAGAGGGAGTGGCATTGTTCTCTAGCTTTTAACCTCTGGTCAAAGTCCAACCTCTTAAAGTTGATGTAGCCAGTGAAGGTGTTGTATTTGTGGGCGACAACACACCTCCTGCCAGGGCTTTTACGACCAAGAAAGATTAACAAGCTGAGTTTTTCAATAAGAACTATTAAAGATTCTTGTAATACTGATGGGTTGCACAGGTATGGACATACCGCATACACAAGCATTTAAATCTTTCCGATATGAACCCATAGACACTAAACATGGCATGATTGAAATTACCTTAAATGTATCATAAAACATACACATACATACGTGAATACAATGACTGTAATACAGCAACAGTAATAATGGATACCATTTCCTGGGAAAGTGCATGTTCATTTATAGAACATTCTGTCTATACATTAATGCAAGAGAGTCTGTGTTATGTGTGGATAATGCAGGAAAGATGCATGTTTTTGTGTGTCTCTGCTCTCCATGCGGCAGCCGCATTCTTTGGTGCAATAAAACTTGTAACTGAGAACTTCTCGGGGGATGGAAGCCAGACTTAAAACTGTTGGTTAACTAACAAATAATTGTGTCTCAGTCATTACAATATTGTAATATATTTACGCAATATATTTTTTTTTTGTATATTTTCAAATATACTGTTAAATCATGTAATATATTGATGATTCATATATAGGGAAAAATATATTTTCTTTCCATAAGGGTAAATTAATGAGAAATAAAGCTTAAATCCCAAATGTTTCTAAACAGCACAGCAGTAATGACTTTATGAACTTCTTTACTTGCAAGATTGATAATATTAGAGAGAAAATTATAAACATGCAATTGTCTACTACAGTATCGCTTCAGGCAGTGCACAAAAAATCCTTTCATTTATTGCTATAGGAGAGGAAGAATTGTGTAAACTTGTTAATTCATCAAAATCAACAACATGTATGTTAGACCCTATACTGATATAAGTCAGTATAGTCGGTATATTATATTATTTTAAAGGTGCCCTAGAATTAAATATTGAATTTATATTGGCATAGTTGAATAACAAGAGTTCAGTACATGGAAATGACATACATTGGGTTTCAAACTCCATTGTTTCCTCCTTATATAAATCTCATTTGTTTAAAAGACCTCCGAAGAACAGGCGAATCTCAACATAACACCGACTGTTACGTAACAGTCGGGATCATTAATATGTACGCCCCCAATATTTGCATATGCCAGCCCATGTTCAAGGCATTAGACAAGGGCAGCCAGTATTAACGTCTGGATCTGTGCACAGCTGAATCATCAGACTAGGTAAGCAAGCAAGGACAATAGCGAAAAATGGCAGATGAAGCGATAATAACTGACATGATCCATGATAACATGATATTTTTAGTGATATTTGTAAATTGTCTTTCTAAATGTTTCGTTAGCATGTTGCTAATGTACTGTTAAATGTGGTTAAAGTTACTATCGTTTATTACTGTATTCACGGAGACAAGACTGTCGTTATTTTCATTTTTAAACACTTGCAGTCTGTATAATTCATAAACACATCTTCATTCTTTATAAATCTCTCCAACAGTGTGTAATGTTAGCTTTAGCCACGCAGCATAGCCTCAAACTCATTCAGAATCAAATGTAAACATCCAAATAAATACAATACTCACATGATCCGATGTATGCATGCAGCATGCATGACGAATATCTTGTAAAGATCCATTTTGAGGGTTATATTAGCTGTGTGAACTGTGTTTATGCTGTTCAAGCTCCGGGGGAGGGGGAGCGGGAGATTTAAAGGGGCCGCAACCTATATATCGGTGCATAGTTAATGATGCCCCAAAATAGGCAGTTAAAAAATGAATTAAAAACAATCTATGGGGTATTTTGAGCTGAAACTTCACAGACACATTCAGGGGACACCTTAGACTTATATTACATCTTTTAAAAAGAAGTTCTAGGGCACCTTTAAGTCTCTCCAGCTCTACAGCACCACACAATATTCCTTTTTAATCCAGCCATATATTATTTTTTAAACAATAATTGAGTTAAATAAAACTACCCAGCACAATGGTCAAACAAAAACCTGGTTAAAACAACCTAATCACTGGGTTTGTCCATATTTAACCCAACTTGGGTTGTTTTTAACCCAGCATTTTTTTACAGTGAATAATAATCCCGAAAACCGTATTTGAAACCCAATAGGAAGCACTGCAAGATTTGGCGTGTTGCCAGCAAAATGTCATATAGATTTGCGTCCCACTTTGTCTTAATTAACCGAAAGCATTTTTACATAGCCTGCCCCATTTTTCTGTATTTAGGCACGAGAATTGAGAAGATCCGTCCTCGCGACAGCACACCTTCTCAATGCTGAACGCAGGGCCATTCGTCATCTTCAACGGAGCCAGGACTCGTTCTCTGTCTTCATCTCCTGCGATGTTGGTTAGACACTTGTGTTGTCTTCTTTTTTTTTATCAGCGGGAGATTTGAGAGCACTCAGATATAGCGCCTTCATTGAGCTCGAGAGGGACGGATGGGGCTGTGGGAACCAATCCAAACCACCTAGAGAGGTTTAGTGTTGTGTGTCCAGCCATTCTGTCTCCTCTCTTCACCTTTAGGAAGAGCGTCTGTCTCTATACGAAGCACTTCTCTCTTTGCCAGATGTGAGTGTTGACTTTATTCCAGCACTTTCTTCTGCTGAACTCTTTCCCTTTTAATCCCATCGTCTAAAATGGGCCTGTGTTTAATGGCGTCCTCTCCTCCAGAGCTCTTGTGGAGAGGAGTTAATGGAGAGCATGGCACTGGAACTAGAGGGAGAAGAAGGAAAGCGACAAGAAAAAAGGAAGGGAGACAGGGAGAAAGGAAAAACGAGAGAGAGGATTAAGGTAGTTAGAGTAGAGCCACTCCACCCAGAGCAAGATTATCCTGCTGCCGCAAACCAGACACACAACACTCACGTCTTATCTGTGAACACTGTTGTTCTAGAAATTAGAATTCGGATTAAAGTATGGAAATGTGTGGATTTGCAGCTGTGGGGGAAATGTGACATATAACAAGGTTGGCAAATGTTAGAAAATATTGTGTGATTGTGTGTACAGTATGTGTGCATATGTTTGTGTGGAAGAGAGAAAGATAAATGCCGAAACACTGCATGATGTTCCAGCTGAATTTAGACATGACTGCACTGCTGTGGATGATGTTCCAGTCTTGTTGTGTCTGAAATTACATTCATTCGTTCACAAACATCTGAACTGATTTTAAATTACAACACAGAAGCAGATGTCTGATGTCTGATGTTTGTCCGAGCAAAACTTTTAACTGCACGTTAGCTTTAAAAAATAAAGAGGAACTTTCATCATTTCTCTTATAATGTAACTTTACTTTAGTTCTTTAGAGAACTGTGTATGTTCTGGAACATCGAAATAAAAAAAATAAATAAATAAAAAAAAGGGAAATCTTAAAGGGGTCATGACATGAGAAATCAAATTTTCCTTGAGCTTTTGACATATAAGAGGTCATCATACTTTAAGAATATCCTGTAAGTTTTAATGCCTGATCTGATATTAATGATTCATGTACAGTCAGATGATCTTTGTCTGTGTGTCAGTAAATCAATCCAGTGACTAAACGCTCAACTTCACCTTGTTTCTCTTAGTAGGATGAAAATAGTCTGTTATTTGACGGTGATTAAATTATATAAAGAAAGCTCAAAGAAAGCCCCCTTTGTAATCTTTGGAGCAGCGCGAGCTGAAGCTGTCAATCAAACAGCGCGAGTTTATCGTGACTGATGCGCAAAACTCCTGTTTTATTCAACAAATCTTTTGGTTATATCGCGTTTGCACTGTTAGTGAAGATGAAAGCATTTGTTAGTGTGCAGAAATTGAGTTTCAATGACGAGATCACTGCTTTCATGAGCTCAACAACATGTCTGTGATCGACTACATGTTCATTACTGCAACCTTTCATGCCACGATCTAAACATAATGCAACACTGTTCACGATTAGTTAACCTTAGAGCTGTAATAGTAAAAACGCGCTAAAAGAGAGAGTAATACTTGGATATTTTCATATGCAAAGATGTCAGCCAATCACAGCAGTGGGCGTTTACACTGAAGTCTCACAGCAGACACGCCCCTTAAAACAGAGCGTTCAAACCAGAGGCTAAAATCACGGTAGGAAAAATGCCTTTTATTCATGAATTATGACAATTTTTGATGTAAAAATCATACTAACATTATAAGTGCACTCCAGAAAACATTATAAAACAATAAACCAATGCAGTTCATGACCCCTTTAAGGATCTGTAAAGTAACATGAAGAATATTATTTTGTTTTATTTTATTTTTTATTTTTTATTTTATTTTATTTTAGTTTTTTTCTATTTGATTTGATTTTATTCTTTATTTTTTATTTTATTCTATTCTACTCTACTACTCTACTCTATTTTTATTCTATTCTACTCCATTTTTTATTCTATTCTACTCTACTATACTCTTTTTTTATTCTGTTCTACTCTATTTTATTTTATTCTATTCTACTTTATTTTTATTTTTTATTCTATTCTACTCTATTTTATTTTATTATTTTATTTTGTTGTTCTACTCTACTACTCTACTCTTTTTTATTTTATTGTACTCTAGTTTATTTTATTTTATTCTATTCTACTCCACTGCTATACTCTATTTTATTCTATTCTACTTCCACTCTACTCTACTACTCTACTCTATCTTTATTCTATTCTATTCTATTCTATTCTACTGTTTTATGTTATAATTCTATTCTATTCTACTGTACTGCTATACTATACTTTTAATTCTATTCTACTCCATGTTTTATTCTATTCTGCTCTACTATACTTTTTTATTCTATTCTACTATACTTTACTACTCTCTTTTTATTCTATTCTACTCTATTTTATTTTTTTTGTTTTATTTTTATTCTATTTTATTCTATTCTACCCTCTACTCTACTCTTTATTTTATTGAACACTGCTCTAGTTTATTTTATTATTTTATTCTATTCTACTTTATTTTTATTTTTATTCTATTCTACTCTTTTGTTATTATTTTATTTTATTGTTCTACTCTACTACTCTACTCTTTTATTTTATTGTACTCTACTCTAGTTTATTTTATTCTATTCTAATCTACTACTCTACACTATTTTTATTCTGTTCTATTCTACTCTACTCCATTTTTTATTCTATTCTACTCTACTCTACTCTTTTTATTCTATTCTACTCTATTTTATTTTATTCTATTCTACTTTATTTTTATTTTTTATTCTGTTCTACTCTATTTTATGTTATTATTTTATTTTGTTGTTCTACTCTACTACTCTACTCTTTTATTTTATTGTACTCTACTCTAGTTTATTTTATTCTATTCTACTCCACTGCTATACTCTATTTTTATTCTATTCTACTTCCACTCTACTCTACTACTCTACTCTATCTTTATTCTATTCTATTCTACTGTTTTATTTTATAATTCTATTCTACTCTACTGCTATACTCTATTTTTATTCTATTCTACTCTACTCCATGTTTTATTCTATTCTACTCTACTATACTTTTTTATTCTATTCTACTATACTCTACTACTCTCTTTTATTCTATTCTACTCTATTTTTTATTTATTTTATTTTTATTCTATTTTATTCCATACTACTCTACTATACTCTTTTTTATTTTATTGTACACTGCTCTAGTTTATTTTATTATTTTATATTCTATTCTACTCTTTTGTTATTATTTTATTTTATTGTTCTACTCTACTACACTACTCTTTTATTTTATTGTACTCTACTCTATTTTATTCCATTCTACTCTACTACTCTACTCTATTTTTATTCTGTTCTATTCTGCTCTACTCCATTTTTTATTCTATTCTACTCTACTATACTCTTTTTTTATTCTATTCTACTCTACTTTATTTTATTTTATTCTATTCTACTTTATTTTTATTTTTTATTCTATTCTACTCTATTTTATGTTATTATTTTGTTGTTCTACTCTACTACTCTACTCTTTTATTTTATTGTACTCTAGTTTATTTTATTCTATTCTATTCCACTGCTATACTCTATTTTTATTCTATTCTACTTCCACTCTACTCTACTACTCTACTCTATCTTTATTCTATTCTACTCTGTTTTATTTTATAATTCTATTCTATTCTACTCTACTGCTATACTCCATTTTTATTCTATTCTACTCTACTCCATATTTTATTCTATTCTGCTCTACTATACCTTTTTATTCTATTCTACTATACTTTACTCTACTACTCTATTTTTATTCTATTCTACTCTGTTTTATTTTTTTATTTTATTTTTATTCTATTTTATTCTATTCTACTCTACTACACTACTCTTTTTTATTCTATTGTACTCTGCTCTAGTACTCTACTACACTACTCTATTTTTATTCTATTCTGTTCTACTCTATCTTTTTATTTTATTATTCTATTCTACTCTTCTACACTACTCTATTTTTATTCTATTCTACTCTACTGCTATACTCTATTTTTATTCTATTCTACATCCATTCTACTTTACTACACTACTCTATTTTTATTCTTTTCTGTTCTACTCTCTTTTTATTTTATTATTCTATTCTACTCTACTACAATACTTTATTTTTATTATATTCTATTCTACTCTTTTATGTTATTATTCTATTCTACTCTTTTATTTTATTATTATATTCTATCCTACTGTACTATTTTAGATGCTCTACTAGTAACTACACCATTCATTCATTCATTCTTTCAAGAAAGTGAGAATTGACTGTTTATATAGTAAAATGTTTAGGGTTGTGAGGGTTTGTGGTGCCATCAGTGTTTTCTTGACGTCTTTTTCCTGCAGTAATTAGGTGACAATTAGACTCAGACAACCCTGTATGTGGCACTGAGTGCCCATTAGCAAAGATGTCAGATTGAGATGAATAGAAATATAGACGGGTTATGAAGACCATCTTGACCAGCTTCACTAGATAACCTGAACAACATGGCTGTTCTGTTAAGCTGCTCTTTTCAGCAGAGCTCTTTCAGAAATATACATATCCCTTGTTTTCAGCCAAACAAATGAGTATGTGAGCCTGTCCTACTTGTTCCCTGCTCTCTCTCTTCGTCTCATCACACACAGAACCAGGGAGAGATGTAGTGAAAGACTAGAGGAGGCGACAGGGGCTCTGGGGAAATACAAAGCAATATCCCGAGCAGCCGGTTCATCCGCACTGCCCCTCACAATTACAATGCATCTGACAAAGATATTGGGCCCAGATCCCCTGCCATTTCAGCTGATAGGCCCACCTGTCAGAGGCAGAATTTCACAAAAAAGTGACCCCCCCCCCAAAAAAAATTGTATTAGCGCTGCCTTATTGAAAAAGAATGTCAGTAAGAGATCTCATATTCTAACAGTACAGTGTGTGGATGCGCTCGGCCTGCCGGCACTGAGATACACTGCTTACGGATTTATTGCTGACATAAAACGGCGACAGACTCAAGTTAAAGACAGCAGGATAGTCCTCCTGCTGTATTATTGGATGCTTTATGGAAGTTTTCACGGGATTTCAGTTTTATTGCTGTTTTTCTTACACTGTTATGTGGATGAATGTTTTTGTTTGGTCACACTGTATCACCAAATGTTCTTTTAAAATGAAATAAAATAAATGTAAAAATAGAGGTGTATTTTTTAAATATTATATTTATGTATTTTATTTTATTTTATACCAGTACCTCATTCATTCATTTCAGAAAGTGAGGATTATAATTTTTATGTTCTTTATAAAACTGTCTGTACTGGTACTCTTCATATGGGCCATTTTTAATAAAACAGTAGATTTAATTTTGGATGAACTGTTCCTTTAAGATTTCAGTGTGGTTTATTTGAGGAAAGTGCGCACCACATTAGTTTGTTGTGGTGTTTTCACAGTTCATGGGATTCAAATCTTCATGGGTTTAATCCTAAGATGTCAGCACCTTCTGAACTAAGAGGATCAGATTCTTTACTAGGGCTTCCATGTCCATTATCAGGTCTAACGCTTCTGCCAGTGTAACCAAACTGACCAATGAAGTCTTTCCACTGAGCCTCAAATACAGAAGCAATGCAGTTTCCAGTTGCATTAAAGTAGGGTTGCATGACACATAATTTACATATAGTTTTATGGAAAAACAGAAAAGAGAAATTTCACACAAGCTGTCATTTGAAGAAAAAAATCCAGATAATATTTTAACAATTTACTTTATTTGATTTATACAAGGACGATATAAAAACAATTGTCTAATTTTGGAAAAAAAAATTACCAATTTTTTTGGCTTTTATGCAGGAAATATATATATATAGTTATAGTTATAGTTATAGCTATAGCTATATATGTTGCTTATATTTACATTTTTATTGTATTTTATTTTATTGTATTTTATTTTATTTTATTTTATTTTATTTTATTTTATTTTATTTTATTTTATTTTTGCCAAACATAGAATATAGAAATCAACTATATTTCTCCCAGGTTTAAGACTATGAAGGTCATAAGGTATTTTATTTTCATTTTTTTTTGTGTGTGTGTGTGTGTGTGTTTCTATTTTTATTTTATATAATAATAATAATAATAATAATAATAATAATAAAATAAATAATAATAAAATAAAGATAGAAACTAAATATATATATATATATATATATATATATATATATATATATATATATATATATATATATATATATATATATATATATATATATATATCCTTCATTTTTTTTTTTTTTTACTTTTGTTTTATTTTATTATTTTTTATTTTTTTTTATTTTTTTTTTGCCAAACATAGAATATAGAAATCAACTATATTTCTCCCAGGTTTAAGACTATGAAGGTCATAAGGTATTTTATTTTCTTTTTTTTTTGTGTGTGTGTGTTTCTATTTTTATTTTATATAATAATAATAATAATAATAAAATAAATAATAATAAAATAAAGATAGAAACTAAATATATATATATATATATATCCTTCATTTTTTTTTTTTTTACTTTTGTTTTATTTTATTTATTTTTTTTTTTTTTTGCCAAACATAGAATATAGAAATCAACTATATTTCTCCCAGGTTTAAGACTATGAAAGTCATAAGGTATTTTATTTTCTTTTTTTTTTTTTCTTTCTTTTTTTTCTTTTGTTTCTATTTTTATATATATATATATATATATATATATATATATATATATATATATATATATATATATATATATATATATGTTATAGCTATATATGTTGCTTATATTTTAATTTTTATTTTATTTTATTTTATTTTATTTTATTTTTGCTAAACATAGAATATAGAAATCAACTATATTTCTCCCAGGTTTCTATTTTTATATATATATATATATATATATATATATATATATATATATATATATATATATATATATATATATATATATATTATTTATATGTTATAGCTATATATGTTGCTTATATTTTAATTTTTATTTTATTTTATTTTATTTTTGCCAAACATAGAATATAGAAATCAACTATATTTCTCCCAGGTTTAAGACTATGAAGGTCATAAGGTATTTTATTTTCTTTTTTTTTTATTTCTTTTTTTTTATTTTGTTTCTATTTTTATTTATATATATATATATATATATATATATATTATATTATATATATATATATATATATATATATATATATATATATATATATATATATATATATATGTTATAGCTATATATGTTGCTTATATTTTAATTTTTATTTTATTTTATTTTATTTTTGCCAAACATAGAATATAGAAATCAACTATATTTCTCCCAGGTTTAAGACTATGAAGGTCATAAGGTATTTTATTTTATTTTTTATTTTTTCTATTTTTATTTTATATAATAATAATAATAATAATAATAATAATAAAATAAAGATAGAAACAAAATAATTTTTTATATATATATATATATATATATATATATATATATATATATATATATATATATATATATATATATATATATATATATATATATCCGTCATTTTTTTTATTTTAATTTTTTTACTTTTATTTTATTATTTTATTTTATGCCAAATATATAATATTGAATTCAGCTATATGTCTCCCTGTCCGCTGCCTTTGTTACAGTGCAGGATGGTCACTTGTCATAAGGATCTCATCATATTTGAGGGACCTTGATATCACAATGTTTGACAAGCCCAGACTCTTGACAAAATGCATATGTAAACCAGCTTGAAACTTCCCATCTGCTGTGAATATCTTTATGAAGTAAAGTTTTCTATCATTTCATTGTTCACCAGATAACGCAAAGGCATAGTTCCCCTAAAAGTGAACAGGTGACGAAATGATGACAGCATTTTCATTTTTGGCTGAACTATCCCTTTAAGTGTGAAATTTTCAGCAGGACCGTTTTCACACAAGCAAATGAAAGCAGCTCTTCTGATGGGTTGATTCATGAGCAGGTCGAGAGCGCAGGGCAGATCATTCTCTAACAAGAGCTACTCGTCTTTGTACACACCAAATGGAGGCCAAGGGTCTCCGATACAGAAAGAGGTTTGACGCAGGACTGCTGATCTGGAGTCAGATTCCCTCAGTGAGGTCCCTGAATTAGAAATACAGACTTCAGGCAAAATCTCTCCTGCTTCCTCTACAGTTTTACACTGCATCTGCTGCTGGCGGCTCCCCGGAGAGACCGCTGGGGTGGCACAGATGGGTAATGGGTAATTTTAAGGTGTCCGGACCGCTCAGTGTGTACATTGCCAGAGATTCAAGATTAAATTTAGTGAGTTTCGTGAAGGTGAACTGAAGGTTCTCTCACACACCTGCTCAGAAACAGCCCATGAGAGACTAATGGAGAACAAATAGTTATGAAGCAAGCGGTCTCTCTTTTGAATCCAACACAGAAGTGACTTAAACTGCAATTCATCGACTGGCCACTAGAGACAGGCTCCAAAAGGGAGTCAATCCCATGTTAAAATGCCCAACTTTACAGCAGAAAAAAAAATGTTTACAGCCTGGTGCAAAAAGTGGTTTGGTCTAAATGGCTAATTTTGACAACTCTGAGGCGGGTGAATTATTTTATAACTCATGCATTTAAATTATATTAAGCCTTAAAGTTCTGCATAATTAAGGGCGTGGTCACTTGAGTGACAGGTGGATTGCAGCTGCTGTCACTACTAGCTATTTGTGTGCTGTCTGTTAGCTCCACCCACGTCCCGCCTCTTTGCCCATTTTCGGTTATCCAGGAGTGGCTCCGCCCACTTTGGGCTTCAGAAATGCTCTTCAGAAACCTACGGGTGACGTCACGGACACTACGTCCATGTTTTATACAGTCTATGTCATGATTGTCTTCTCCTCCCTTTATGTTCTCAAAGCAACAGTTGTCTGGCTTTCGGGACGCAAAACCAACAAAAATGAAATATGTTAGCAGCAACAGTATTTTTTTATATTAAAATCTATCTAGCCTCTGCAGGAAACCAAAATCAGGCTAAAGTGTGTCTCAAGTGTGTTTTGCTGCATGAACTTCATTATGCATTGGCTTAAAAATAGCAGAGTGTTATTTTGGTGCTGTGCTGCAAGCAGCGTTTTCATGTTTGTCAAAACAATAAACACATCCATCTAATCTGCACTGAATCTAAGCAGATTTATTTTTTTGCTGAAAAGACAAATTTCACAGCTTAATGAAGCGCTGTTGACATCTCCTGTAATACTCCATTCAGGCCAAGTTTCTGTTTCAAACCCATAAAGATCTCTTTCTCGTTTTTATAAAGTCTCACTTACTGTAAATCAGCGGTTCTCGAAGTGGGGTCCTTGACCTGTCGCCAGTGGGTCCGTATAAAGATTCGCTAGGCTACCATATTTGTCGCCTTTTTTATTCTGAAACGTGTCTGGATATTGAGGCACGAGTGAAGTATAAAGTGTACATAGTTTAGCATCCAAATACATGCGAACATGGAAACATTTGGATTCGTGCCAAATAAGAGAGAAGCCCAATAACGGGTCAATAAATTCGTTTAAGCTTTATAATTTCTTTTATAGACCACTTATATATTTTATATTTATATAAGGCTACCATTAATTTCAAAGGATTTGTTGTGGAGCGAGGGTAACCTACATGTTTAGAATGATTGTAAACATTTTGTTCGTACCGGTATTTTACATAATTTTTTTTATGCAATAGCCTAATAAAATATACTGATGCAATTTATCTGTATATTTTTATCTCTCAACAACGGTGCATAACACAATCTCACTGCAATTCGTGACTAATTGACGTATTGCTTAATTGGTGGCTAATTTGTACAAATTTGTCACGCATACATTTTCATATTATCTTAGTGGTGGGTTTATTTTAAAAATCATGCATTTTGTACGAAGGAATTCATACAAAAACGCCACCACCTTTTCCCGTGAGATTGCATCAGGTGCAACTTACTTTCCGGAAAATAAGTTCAAAAAATGTTTAAAAATGTTTTTACAAAAGAACATTTTCACCAATAAAACATGCACATTGTGTTCATAATTTCTGTATTTTCTTGAAAGAACTCTCTTATGCTCATTAAGGCTGCAATGGTTTGATCAGCAATACAGTAAAAATTATGAAATATTATTACAATTTGAAATAACTTGAAATATATAGTAAAGTGTAATTTATTCTTGTGATCAAAGCTGAATTTTCAGCATCATTACTCCAGTCTTCAGTGTCACATGATCCTTCAGAAATCATTCTAATATGCTGATTTGCTACTTAAGAAACATTTATGATGATTATCAATTGATATATATATATACATGCATGGAAACTGCCGTAGGCTGCATGTATGTTGGCGTATGTGCGCACGCTTGCCCTCACGCCTGTGTGCAGTAACCAAGGTTACAAGGATCAAATGCAGGCGCAATCGATTCCTCTTTCTCTCTCCCTCTGATCTGCCTCGCCTCGACTGATAAATGCTGTCAGAACAATAAAAAATGTAAGACAGCTGAGCTTTTCATGAAGTCTCACATGAAAGTTATAAGAGGTAATAAATCACTCTGAATTGCGTCGAAGCGACGCGTGTGCGTTCCAATTTCAGAGGGCCGGGGTTGAGGAACGCTATTGCTGATTTGATCAGCAGACGAGGAGCGGTGTGTCATATCCGTGTATCTTTACCATCAGCAGGAAAAAGCTTGATGTTTAGGAATCGTCCTCTGAAGAGTGATGATAGAGCCTGCTGCTCCTGATTTTACTTCTTTTCATGCACACAAAGCATAAGAGCTACTAATATCTCCACACCGTCAGCAGGGGAATGGAGGAACAAACAGAAGAAGACCAGTGTTATAATTACAGCTTCAAAGGAATTCATGTAAAGATACAGCGTAGTAACATCGATTGGTGTCTTTGTCAATATGATGTGTGCTTTTACGGGAAAAGCGTGTGGAAAGGGAGGGCCGAGTGTGGAGCGATTCTGCAGCTGCTGTTTGCTTTCTCAGTCTCTGCTTAAATAGTCCAAACAATTAGAGAGATTGAAAGAACAGGAGTCTGAAACCAGCAAGTCCTTTGATCCGACCCCCTCTTAGAAACACAATTAAAAGAGGAATATATGAGCGAAACGATTCTGACATGACCTTAATTATGAATGTTTGTTCCTCAGGGGGTTGAAGAGGCAAACCTGCCCTGTGTGATAAAATCAAGCTTTGCAGGAGTGAATTCCTCCCATTAGGAGGGAAAAGATACAGTGTTTTAATTTCCATTAATAGCCTGCATTCTTCCACAGATGCAGAATGAATTAAATATGCAATGTATGCATCAGAGTCGGGATGTTCGTTAACAGTTTATCTCTGCAAAGGTATTTCCAACTTCTTTTTACTTCTAAGCAAAGAACAAAAAAGGACTTCGCCGTGAGATTTCAGGGCATTGAATCACGTTCAGTCTCTGGCTGCAGTTCACTTATCGGCCACCGGTGTCGCTAATAACATTTTATAATGTTTTCTGGGGTGCACTTATAATGTTAGTATGCGTTTTACTTAAAAAATTGTCATAATTTAAAAATAAAAGGCATTTTTCCTGCCTTGATTTTAGCCTTCTTATTTGAACGCTCTGATTTAAGGGGCGTGTCTGCTGTGAGACTTCAGTGTAAACGCCCACTGCTGTGATTGGATAACATCTTTGCATATGAATTAGCTAAGTATTACTCTCTCGAAAACTTTTAGCACGTTTTTACTATTACAGCTCTCAGGGTTCACTAATCGTGAAAAGCATTATATTTAGATCGTGGCATGAAAGGTTGCAGTGATGAACATGTAGTCGATCACAGACATGTTGTTGAGCTCATGAAAGCAGTGATCTCATCATTGCAACTTAATTTCTGCACACTAACGAATGCTTTCATCATAACTAACAATGCAAATGCTATGTAAGAGATTTGTTGAATAAAACGAGAGTTTTGGCGCGAGTCCAGATTCAAACTCAGTCACGCTGTTTGATTGACAGCTCCAGCGATTGTAAAGGGAGCGTTCTTTGATCGTTTTCTATATATAATTAATCAACGTTTAAATAACGGATTATTTTCATCCTACTAAGAGAAACAAGGTGAAGTTGAGCGTTTAGTCACTGGATTGATTTACTGACACACAGACAAAGATCATCTGACTGTACATGAATCATTAATATCAGATCAGGCATCAGAATGAACACAGTTACTGACATGTTGTTGCATTACTGTCGAGTCCATATCATAAAAGTCTGTTTGCGCTGAAATACGATTGATTTACCAAAGAATTCACAGTGAAATGCATCGAATACAAATAAATAAAGCTCAACTCAGACATTCACATTGTTGAAAATAAATAACCATATTCCTGCATTAGGATCCTTTGAAAGGTAATGTTATTTTAGTCCTGAATCGCTCTTCTCTCCTCCTCATCTCACTAACACACCAGTGGGCGGAGCTAACGTTGCAATGATGAAGTAGACGTTGATTTCTTCTGTGGAGGCGGAGTTTCACCTACCTATAGATAGGCACATTCCAGGATGAGTCATTTGTTGAGCCTCGTGTCAATAAAAGCTTTTATTGGACTAACAAGGAAGTTTTCAGTTCTGAAACTTACAGGATATTCTTATAGTACGATGACCTCTTATATATCAAAAGCTCAAGGAAAAGTTGATTTCTCAATTCATGACCCCTTTAATATTCTAAATAATCTGAATACATTGAAACACTTTTGTTCATGATGACAGAATGTTAATTTTTAGGTGAACGAACCCTAGTTTGTATTGGAATTAGTGGAAGTGGAACCATTAAATTCACTCCCTTTAGATCCGAGTGAATTACCATCACACAAATGTCACTCTCGCTCTGTACCGCCTTCACACAGCAGCGTAGACAGATTCAGTTTGTATAACCGTGCAATTCTCCAGAGCTCCGTATAAACCCTTCCCAAAACAAATGGAAATGCAACAGGTCTCTTGGCATCCTTTCTTTTTGATTTGCACGCCAGTTGCATTTACTATATGCCAAATGCCAATCAAATAATGGTGTTCATATCTGGAACTTCATTTTTAAGAATTCTTCCCTAAAATATGAATAAGCGAGGAAATGCATTGGCACATGACCTTTAAGAGAGAAATCCTTCAGCATGAGAGCGGAATGCCATTGACGAGAGGAGGAGGAGGAGGAAGAAAAAGCCTCAGTAGGAGCTTTTGAGAGCATTTAATGTCTTCACAAAGCTTCTACTGAAAAGACTGAGTGGTGGTCCCTGAGCTAAAGACCCCCAATCAGCCGTCTATCCCAGAAAAGGATGGCCGATTGTTATAATCGCTCCTTGTCTTTTTCCCTCCGGTAAAGTATCATCAGTCCTTCACAGAATAACTGTCTAAACCCTCACCTTTCCTCCCTCTCTCCTCCATCCCTCCCGCGTGGAGCAATCAAAAATGTGAGATGGATAACAGAGGGGTGGCAGGGCTTTTTTTGTGCGGTGGTTCCTCAGTGCTGTCATTTACAGCGGTATCACAGAGGCTGACTCTCAGTGGCTCAGTTTCACAGTACGCGATGGTCGCTTTTTAACCTGGTCCCCATGGAGGGTCCATCAGGGTCCTCCGAGACTCATGCCGGCATTCATATAGACGCCTCGGACGCCATGGGATGACACACTGTGGAAAGTTTAAAGGGATAGTTCACCAAAAATTAAATTTCTGTCATCATTTACTCACCCTCATGGTGTTCCAAACCTGCATGACTTTCCTTCTTTTTGTTTTTCTGCATGAGAAATTTAAAGACAGAAGCTTTCAATCTTTAAAAATGATGCAAAAGCACCATAACACTATCTTAAAATAACTCAAACACTATATACCAAGTCCTCTGAAGTCATACAGTAGTTTTATAGTGACGGCATATTTGTGAACGAATCATTCTGAACCATTCTGAATCGGTCTGAGTGATTTGATTCAGAATCTGACTCAATTTAATTCAGAATCGATCTGAATGTTTTGATTCAGAATCGGTCTGAATGATTTGATTCAGAATCGCTCTGAATGATTTAATTCAGAATCTGACTCGATTTAATTCAGAATCTGACTCAATTTAATTCAGAATCGATCTGAATGTTTTGATTCAGAATCGGTCTGAATGATTTGATTCAGAATCGCTCTGAATTATTTAATTCAGATTCGGTTTGAATGATTTAATTCAGAATCTGACTCGATTTAATTCAGAATCTGACTCAATTCAGAATCGATCTGAATGTTTTGATTCAGAATCTGACTCGATTTAATTCAGAATCTGACTCAATTTAATTCAGAATCTGACTCAATTTAATTCAGAATCTGACTCGATTTAATTCAGAATCCGACTCGATTTAATTCAGAATCTGACTCAATTTAATTCAGAATCAATCTGAATGTTTTGATTCAGAATCGGTTCGAATGATTAGATTCAGAATCGGTCTGAATGATTTGATTCCTAATCGGTCTGAATGATTTGATTCAGAATCGGTCTGAATGATTAGATTCAGAATCGGTCTGAATGATTTGATTCCTAATCGGTCTGAATGATTTGATTCAGAATCGGTCTGAATGATTAGATTCAGAATCAGTCTAAATAATTTGTTTCAGAATTGGTCTGAATTATTTATTTCAGAATCGATGTGAATGATTTGATTTAGATTTGGTCTGATTGATTTGATTCAGAATCGGTCTGAATGATTTGATTCAGAATTGATATGAATGATTCGATTCAGAATTGGTTCTGAATTATTTAATTTAGAATCGGTCTGAATGATTAGATTCAGAATTGGTCCTGATTTGATTCAGATTTGGTCTGATTGATTTCATTCAGAATCGGTCTGAATGATTTGATTCAGAATCGATCTGAATGATTTGATTCAAAATAGGTCTGATTGATTTGATTCAGAATTGGTCTGAATTATTTGATTCAGAATTGGTCTGACTGATTTGATTCAGAATCGGTCTGATTGATTTGATTCAGAATCAGTCTGAATGATTAGATCCAGAATTGGTTCTGAATTATTTATTTCAGAATCAGTGTGAATGATTTGATTAAGATTTGGTCTGATTGATTTTATTCAGAATCGGTCTGATTGATTTGATTCAGAATCGGTCTGAATGATTTGATTAAGAATCAGTCTGAATGATTAGATTCAGAATTGGTTTTGAATTATTTATTTCAGAATCAGTGTGAATGATTTGATTCAGATTTGGTCTGATTGATTTGATTCAGAATTGGTCTGATTGATTTGATTCAGAATTGGTCTGAATGATTAGATCCAGAATTGGTTCTGAATGATTTGATTCAAAGTCAGACTACCAACACACTGAATGTGATTTATAATATAATGATTATAAATATAATAATAATTCACAATTGTTTCTCACACAAAGCTATCATATGTCTTCAGAAGACTCATCACATGTGTATATAGCACAGGAGTCATATGGAAGACTTTTATGGTGTTTTTGTGTTCTTTTGAAGCCTAAAAGCTTTAATTCTCCACTGTAATTGCAGAAGGACGGAGAAGGAGATAATAATGTTCTCATAGTTGTATATTTTATAAAGGATAAATCTGTAATTGTGTGTGTTTGTGCAGATGACTGATTACAGTGCTGGAAAATATGTAGATTGAGGGTAAAAATGCTGTTGATTATGTTGAAATAGAAGCCATATGAGGACATTATATACTCATGCCTCATGTGGTTAGTACCAGCCCCATAAACTGATGGCTTGGATACTCCCAGAAATATGGGGAAATAAAACTCATCGTAAACCACACAGCTACTAAAAACTTGAGGAAAATGCCATCTACATCTGTCAGCATCTTCATAACCCACCATAGTTTATTCAGCAATTCTTTAATTTCTAAGTGCAACACATAAATCATCAATGTTTGTTTCATAATTGCTGACATGCAAACCAATCATCTTTTGCAGCCTACATAACTCAGTTGAAAGCAGAAAGTGATGTCAGTTTACCTTCGCCTGTTGCCTGAAAGTGCTGCCTTGCGTTTTCACCTGTGGGAAGTTCCTAGCGCTGATTTTGATGTGCGGCTTCCTCAAATGAGGCTGTAATTGTGGGGTTGCTTTGAGAGATGGGTGGCTGAGATGCGTAGCAGAAATAGTCTCTTAAACACTTGTCAAGATGTCCTCCTCCTCCGGCCCACCCTCACCTTCATTAAGGTCTTGAAGCAATTACCAAACACCGGTGATGGGCAGAGGCAAGATTGTCAGCAAATGGCCACACAGATGAAAAGTTACAAAAGACATGCATGTGTTTACCGCTGGAGTAGAAATTGAAATAACCTGTTAAACATGAAATTATTGTGCAATCATTTAAGACTTTTCTCTTTATATCGAAGCTTTTTGGCATAAAGTGTTCTTTAAAATTTGTGTCAGGAACCCCATTGAACCTTTTCTCAGAGTTTCAGAAGGCTTTCGTTAGAAATCGGTACAGTATTCTCCTTCAATATTTGAATAATGGAATTCATATTCAAGCATGTGATTCGTCCACAGCTGGAGTCTTTCTTTGAAACTGCCAGTGCACACAAACGATTATACTTTACAGTTTCAAAAGCATATTTGGAGTGAGCATGTTCATAATTACGTCTATTGCAATAAAAATGTGTACAGAGCATTTACCTCAGTCATTTTTTAGGTGGGGGACTTTTAATCTTGGGCTGCATTTTGCTCAATCTCATCTATTGAGGCACATTTACAAATCTCCCATTCATATTCTGGTGCATGAGTTTGTGAATTGTTTTTGATTGTAATTGCCATTATTACTGCTTTTAAAGGCAATTCTGTGCTGGGTTCAAAAGTTAAGATGTATGTCGATGCTGTCAATAACCACAGACAAAACAGCAACCAACTGTGATTGCAGTACGGGGCAAAGCACTCTTGATAGCTATTTTATTAATTTATTTTCACTTTTTTTTTTTTTTTTTGTCCAAGTTGTTTATTTTTTATCCATACAATTAAAATCAGTGGGGTTTTGAAATGGAAGAAAGAAGAAGAAAGTGTTTTGTTTTATTTTATTATTTAATTTTATTATTTTAATTTATTATATTTTTTATGTATTTTTTTATTTTTTATATTATAAATTTTATTTTATTTTTTATTTATTTTATTTAAAAACTAAAACATAAAATATATATATATATATATATATATATATATATATATATATATATATATATATATATATATATATATATATATATATATATATATATTTAATTCATCATCTTATCTTATTTTATTTATTTATTTTTTATTTTTATATATTATAAATTTTATTTTATTTTTTATTTATTTTATTTAAAAACTAAAATATAAACTAATGTGTATATATATATATATATATATATATATATATATATATATATATATTTTTTTTTTTTTTTTTTTATTTATTTATTTTTTTTTATTCATCATCTTATTTTATTTTATTTTATTTTTCATTTATACCTTTTTTTCCCTTTTGTGGCTATACTCTACTGAATGTGAATCACAGTTTATCTACTACATATATATATTTTACATAATAAGGCATAAATCTGAATTAATTTTCATGGTTATAGACAACATTTCAAAGATTATCATCTCTCTAATAAATATTTTAATCCATTAATTGTTTTTGACTGTACTTGCCTTTTTTCTTTATTTTTCACCCATTATTAAAATGTAGGGCGTCTCAGAAGCTAAAGTGAGTGTGAATGTGCCATTCTGCTCAGAACCGACTGACGAGGAAAGACAAACTCATTTTCCTCTCCCTTAATGAAGAGTGAAATCCTGCCATTTCTCGTTGTTGCTCCTGCCTGCCAATCCGTCCTCCCTTCAGACGGAAGCGTTCCAAACACATTTGCACTGAGCACTGACAAATCACCAAATACAGACATTATATTTAGACAGAAGCAAGCTGCATTTACACATTCAGCAGCATGCTCATTATTAATGTATATATAGACATAGATAAATAGACTATTAGTGATAGCTTTGACGTTGGTGTTATGTTTGCTTTGATGATAGTGGCTCTGAGGATCCCGTTTGTGTTACTTTGTGGTTTTAATCCCGTCCGAATCTTCCATGTCTGTGTTTTAAATTTAAATTGTATATGTCGTTTATGAAGTTCAGAAGAGGAGCAGCAGCGTTCGCGCCTGATTAAATCTCTTATTGCACTGATTTCTGAGCTGGAAATGAGTTGGCTTGGGCTTTTCCATTTTAAAGAGTAATTAGACATCTCTGGTTTCTTTAGTTTGTGTGTGTGTGTGTGTGTGTGTTAGTCTCTTAATACAATTTGGAGGAAAAGAACAGTATCAGTCCATTTCCGTATGGAAAGAGGCGATTAGCTTTAGGTCCTAAAGAGAAAATGGATTAGAAATCATTTCCGCTTCTCCTGATGCCCTTAAAGGAAAAGTTTTGAAAAGTTTTCGTTCTGTCTCTCTCAAGTGAATCTGTCTCACCTTCTCTCATTTGTAGTAATTGTGACTCTGGGGTGAATTCATGGAACAAAATTTCATTTAGAAGAAATATTTGTGTACATGTTCTATTGATCAGAGCAGCATTAATTCATCAAATGATGGAGTGGAGCTAGAATATACCCAGACAAGCACAAAATGTATATAATAACCCTGGTGTTAAAGCACTGAAATAGTGCCGAGCATTATTAAATTTGCACACTGCCACATGTGATAAAAAGCATCTTTTCCATGCTTGCAGAGAGACTCCGCCCACACGCTCTTCTGATTGGCTGCGATTTTGGATTGATTTGGTTGCGAGTGCAGTGCGTTTGCAGATAGACTCCTCCCACACGCTCTTCTGATTGGCTGCGATTTTGGATTGATTTGGTTGCGAGCGCAGTGCGCTTGCAGAGAGGCTCCGCCCACACGCTCTTCTGATTGGCTATGATTATGGATTGATTTGGTTGCGAGTGCAGTGCGTTTGCAGAGAGACTCCGCCCACACGCTCTTCTGATTGGCTGCGATTTTGGATTGATTTGGTTGCGAGTGCAGTGCGCTTGCAGAGAGGCTCCGCCCACACACTCTTCTGATTGGCTGCGATTTTGGATTGATTTGATTGTGAGTGCAGTGCGCTTGCAGAGAGGCTCCGCCCACACACTCTTCTGATTGGCTGCGATTTTGGATTGATTTGGTTGCGAGTGCAGTGCGTTTGCAGAGAGGCTCCGCCCACACACTCTTCTGATTGGCTGTTATTTTGGATTGATTTGATTGTAAGTGCAGTGTACTTACAGAGAGACTCCGCCCACACGCTCTTCTGATTGGCTATTTTAGATTGATTTGGTTGTGAGTGCAGTGCGCTTGCAGAGAGGCTCCGCCCACACACTCTTCTGATTGGCTGCGATTTTGGATTGATTTGGTTGCGAGTGCAGTGCGTTTGCAGAGAGGCTCCGCCCACACACTCTTCTGATTGGCTGTTATTTTGGATTGATTTGATTGTAAGTGCAGTGTACTTACAGAGAGACTCCGCCCACACGCTCTTCTGATTGGCTATTTTAGATTGATTTGGTTGTGAGTGCAGTGCGCTTACAGAGAGGCTCCGCCCACACACTCTTCTGATTGGCTGTTATTTTGGATTGATTTGATTGTAAGTGCAGTGTACTTACAGAGAGACTCCGCCCACACGCTCTTCTGATTGGCTATTTTAGATTGATTTGGTTGTGAGTGCAGTGCGCTTACAGAGAGACTCCGCCCACACGCTCTTCTGATTGGCTGTGATTTCGGAACCATTTGGAACAACAAGCTGCTTGTCATTAGAATCTGGTCCTGGACACAGTGTTATTTACAAATTTCAGCTTTGTTTTATTAGCACATTCTCTCCATTATCCAATTTGCACATTTTCTTAGTGAATCTGGTGCTAAAACAATATAAATATTTAATTTATCCATTTCTGTGGAGCATAAATGAAATTTTTTTTAAACTTAAATGTTTAAGGGTTTTAATTTTGCCCATACAATGCAATTTTTATTTTTATTCTTGTATATATCTCCATAGTCATAGAGGTTTGGAACGACATGAGAGCGAGTAAATGATGACAGAATGTCATTTTTGTGTTCACCGTCCCTTTAAGCTACATTCACTCTTGGCTTTGATTTCCGGAACAACTCTTCTGGAAATTTCCTGTGTGAAAGAAGCTTTAGTGAAATTCCCCTCTCTTATTTTCCAAGTCACATACCAAGAAACCCGGGCGTTTTGTTCTGTGGTAAAAATCTGTGTTTGTCAATCACACATCTGACATCTGAATGGATTTCAGGGGAAGTAGGAGGAGTCGGGGTGTGTGTTCCTCTGTGATTACTCAGTGGTGTTTTATCAGGCGACAAATTCTAGTTCCTCAATGTTTGCAAATTAGTCACTGCGGATTTTGCAAATTTCCCTTGCCTTTCCCGTTTGTGTTGTTGAGTAGTTCAATCATAGCAGGGTGAGATTTACCTGAATAACACCAGTCACTTACATGAAACATTTGTCATAATACTGCTGCAATAACCTGGAAGCTTTACTGATGGATGAGACTGAAGTTATTATATTCAAAAAGGGGGAAAAATGATGCTGTCATGATGGCATGTGTTCCCCAGAGTCATTGCGCTGTCGTATTAATATTTATCATTGAGTTGTTTGGCACATGCCCTTATATGACCGAGTCTGACATCTGCCAATGCGCTTTAAAATTTACATACAATCTGGTTTATGCCATATGTTCATCAAGTGAGTAGTTTGCATTATGACTTGTTTTTGCTTTACTATTGAAGAATAGCTTGTCTCAGGTCACTGTTTGGAAATGCACAGTTTGTATTTTTCTCTGTTATTCCTGTTATAATGTGAACAGAGAATCTGTGTAATTATGCCCAGACTTGCGCAAACTTGAAAACAAACCAGAAGGAAACAAGAGGAAAAAATGTAATTGTATGTAATGAAGCGATTCCAACACCCACATGCAAGCCGCGGTGTCCTTTCTTCTCCCAGACAAATTAATTTTTAGTTTAATTACTGACTGTAGAATGTGTTGCATGAAGCATTAGGGCATGTAATAATTTAAGGGGAGAAAAGGTCCATCACTCAGGAAAGGTTTCTTCATTACATTCAAATTTTTTTCAAATGTGTATCTCTACATGTTGTCATATGGTCAGAATTGGAGTTTCATGAGACGAATATCACTGAATGTAAATGAAATGAGTCACTCTGATTGATTCAGTGAGTTTATTCAGACTGATTCAAACTGAGTTCTAGAGCAGGGATTCTCAACTCTAATCCTCAAGGTCCACTTTCAGTTCCAATCCTTAAAAGAATCAGTTCATAAGAGTCATTTGTTAGTGAATCAGATTAAACCAGCCATGCTGTATGTTTGTTTCGTGTGCAGCTTGTAAGGATGACTCAATAGAAAGACACATTTTCTTGCATTATTTAGCAGTACACTGTCTTTTTTTTATTCAATTCAAACTGCAAACTGACCTCAACTTGAGTAAAATATAGCAAATGTCTTTTGTTTTGATGCTGTAGTGGCTTATGAATGTTGTATTGTGATAAAAGAGCTTTTTAGTTTTTGTAGAGGGCTTTCAGAATAGCAGTTTTCAATATATTAAGTAAATTATGGTCTGTGGTAAACATTTACTTAAAGAGACTGTAAAATAAACTTTACAGTAAGTCAACATTAGGGTCATTGACGAATAAGGTCTTTTAAAAGTGTAAAAAAACATAATGGAGATATAATGAGATGTAATTTCACATACTTGTGAACATACTTTATGTAGCAACTCCAAATTGAGGTTACACTTTATTTCCATAGTCCACTTTAGACATTCTATTAGTAATTTTGCAACTAACTGTCAACTAACTCTCATTAATTTGCAACTACTTGTAAACTAGCTCTCATTAGAGTATTAGTAGACTGTCAATGTTACCCAAAATGCTCTTGCAAGATCGTAGATTAATTGTGTATTAAAGATAGCGAGCTTTCGGTCATAGGTGTGCTTTAAACTCTGATACATTAACAAGCTTTGAGAAAGTGACAACCTTCAACTTGAACTTGAGCTTGATGATTTAATAAATCTTCAATAATAGTTTTACCAGATGATATCACATCAAATGAGTGGAAGTGTCGGAGAAAGAGGAAAAATACAATATCCTTTTCCCATATGAAAGATGTCCACTTATTGAGAAGGGTCATTACTCGCCGACGAACCTCAAGGTTATGAACATAAATCACTGCTTCAAAACATTAGGACTCCTTCCTGGACTAATTTCCTGGTCTCTGAGGTTCATATGGCTGATTAAAATGTCGAGTCATCAGATTTAAGGGCTCTTTTGAGAGTTTCATCCCTATCAATGAAAGGGTAATGAGATCCAGCACCTTGCTTATTATCACACACCGACCAGAACTGGGCATCACCAGTCGAGACGGTGAACTTCCAAACCACTTACACGCTTATCAATGTCTAATATAATTGCATCTTTCAACTTGGAGTCTGGATTACTTTCATATATGTAGGAGTTATAGAAATCAGCCATGTGTAGCTTGACAGATGGACTTAACCAGCCTAGATTCAGTAGTAATGATGATGTTCACACAATTTTGACATTATATCTCGCAATTCTGACTTTATATCTCGCAATTCTGACTTTATATCTCGCAATTCTGACTTTATATCACGCAATTCTGACTTTATATCTCGCAATTCGGACTTTATATCACGCAATTCTGACTTTATATCTCGCAATTCGGACTTTATATCTCGCAATTCGGACTTTATCTCGCAATTCTGACTTTATATCTCGCAATTCTGACTTTATATCACGCAATTCTGACTTTATAACTCGCAATTCTGACTTTATATCACGCAATTCTGACTTTATAACTCGCAATTCTGACTTTATATCTCGCAATTCTGACTATATCTCGCAATTCTGACTATATCTCGCAATTCTGACTTTATATCATGCAATTCTGACTTTATAACTCGCAATTCTGACTTTATATCACGCAATTCTGACTTTATATCACGCAATTCTGACTTTATAACTCGCAATTCTGACTTTATATCTCGCAATTCTGATTTTATATCATGCAATTCTGACTTTATATCTCGCAATTCTGACTTTATATCATGCAATTCTGACTTTATATCACGCAATTCTGACTTTATAACTCGCAATTCTGACTTTATATCTCGCAATTCTGACTTTATATCTCGCAATTCTGACTTTATAACTCGCAATTCTGACTTTATATCACGCAATTCGGACTTTATATCACGCAATTCTGACTTTATATCACTCGCAATTCTGACTTTATATCACGCAATTCGGACTTTATATCTCGCAATTCTGACTTTATATCTCGCAATTCTGACTTTATATCTCGCAATTCTGACTTTATATCACGCAATTCTGCCTTTATATCACGCAATTCTGACTTTATATCTCGCAATTCTGACTTTATATCTCGCAATTCTGACTTTATATCATGCAATTCTGACTTTATATCTCGCAATTCTGACTTTATATCACGCAATTCTGACTTTATATCACGCAATTCTGACTTTATATCTCGCAATTCTGACTTTATATCTCGCAATTCTGACTTTATATCTCGCAATTCTGACTTTATATCATGCAATTCTGACTTTATAACTCGCAATTCTGACTTTATATCTCGCAATTCTGACTTTATATCTCGCAATTCTGACTTTATAACTCGCAATTCTGACTTTATATCACGCAATTCTGACTTTATAACTCGCAATTCTGACTTTATATCTCGCAATTCTGACTTTATATCTCGCAATTCTGACTTTATATCTCGCAATTCTGACTTTATATCTGCAATTCTGACTTCATATCTCGCAATCCTGACTTTATCACTCGCAATTCTGACTTTATATCACGCAATTCTGACTTTATAACTCGCAATTCTGACTTTATATCTCGCAATTCTGACTTTATATCTCGCAATTCTGACTTTATATCTCGCAATTCTGACTTTATATCATGCAATTCTGACTTTATAACTCGCAATTCTGACTTTATAACTCGCAATTCTGACTTTATATCACGCAATTCTGACTTTATATCTCGCAATTCTGACTTTATATCACGCAATTCTGACTTTATATCTCGCAATTCTGACTTTATATCTCGCAATTCTGACTTTATAACTCGCAATTCTGACTTTATATCACACAATTTTGACTTTATAACTCGCAATTAGAGTGTGATGTTTTGTCATTTCTCACATTCACGCTATGCTTTAGGACTTCTATGAGACTAAAATGAGCTCAAATGAGGCTGGATTTGATCGTTAGGTAGTGTTTCTTTATGCCGTTTCTTTTCTTTATACCAAAATGGTAAGCCCGGCCCTGCCTTTGCCTCTCGGGAATAACGCCCCTGATTTCCAGTGTTTTCATACAGACTTTTCCTCATTCTTTTCTTTAATGACAATAATCAACGTTGGAATTTTGATTTTGGTTGTAATGTTTCGAAAGTCTAATGTTCTGCATTTGTATGTGAGGTTTGTGGAAGTGTATCAGTCTCAGGGAGAGGAAGTTCTTCTCCAGGAACACAATGCAGACAGGCTCACTCCAGCTAAATAAATTATCACGGGGCTATTTTTAAGCTGAAGTGTAAATGCAGTAATCCTCCAAGCAGGAGCTGAGAAGAGCCTCAATCCCGCGGCACATCAGGGAATGCAGCCCTCCCTCATCTCTGCTCAATCTCTCCCCCTCTCTCATGCTTTTTGTGTCATCATTCTCATTTTAAATTAGGGATGTTGTTTTATTCCCTCCCATGTGAATGCCAGATGTAAATTCCATTATAAATATCACCACCACACAAATCGCAAAAGAACAATTGAAGTTAATTGATTAAATATTAAAAGACAATGCAATGGCGCCACCAGAGTCAGAGACAGATGAGGGAATTCACTAAAAATGCACCACGATAGCGTTGTTGGTTTGTACACGCTTTGTCTTATGACCCAGTTTACTAAAGGAAATCAAACATGTGTGCCGTTCTAATGCTCTTTTCCATTATTTGATGAATTATGGATGCCGTGATCAATAAGATGTCTCAACTGCTTTCCATAGGCAGTGTGCAATCTTCAATGTTTGCACTGAAAACAATGATTTATGCAACGCTGTGGAAGCTTGTTTCTGCCACTAAATAAAAAAATAAAAAAGGTAATTGCAACTTTTTATCTCATAATTCTGATGTTTTTTTTCTCGCAATTGTTATAAACTCACAGTTGCATCTCATAAAGTCAGAATTGTGAGATATAAACTCGCAATTCTGAGAAAAGACGTCACTTTTTTCTGACTTTATAAAACGCAATTCTGACTTTATATCTCGCAATTCTGACTTTATAACTCGCAATTCGACTTTATAACTCACAATTCACTTTATTCTGATTCTGACTTTATAACTCAAATTCTGACTTTAAACGTAATTCACTTTTTTCACAATTCTGACTTTATATCTCGCAATTCTGACTTTTTCTCGCAATTCTGACTTTAAATCAAGCAATTCTGACTTTATATCTCGCAATTCTGACTTTTTCTCGCAATTCTGACTTTATAACTCACAATTCTGACTTTAAATCATGTAATTCTGACTTTATATCTCGCAATTCTGACTTTATATCTCGCAATTCTGACTTTATAACTCGCAATTCTGACTTTATATCTCGCAATTCTGACTTTATATCTCGCAATCCTGACTTTATATTTCGCAATTCTGACTTTATGAAACGCAATCCTGACTTTATAACTCGCAATTCTGACTTTATAAAACGCAATCCTGACTTTATATCATGCAATTCTGACTATAACTCACAATTCTGACTTTATAAAACGCAATTCTGACTTTATAAAACACAATTCTAACTTTATAAACTCAATTCTGACTTTATAACTCACAATTCTGACTTTATAAAACTCAATTCTGACTTTATATCTCACAATTCTGACTTTATAAAACGCAATTTTGACTTTATATCTCGCAATTCTGACTTTATAAAACGCAATCCTGACTTTATATCTCGCAATCCTGACTTTATATCTCACAATTCTGACTTTATAAAACGCAATTCTGACTTTATAAACTCAATTCTGACTTTATAACTCACAATTCTGACTTTATAAAACTCAATTCTGACTTTATATCTCACAATTCTGACTTTATAAAATGCAATTCTGACTTTATAAAATGCAATTCTGACTATAACTCACAATTCTGACTTTATAAACTCAATTCTGACTTTATAACTCACAATTCTGACTTTATAAAACTCAATTCTGACTTTATATCTCACAATTCTGACTTTATAAAATGCAATTCTGACTTTATAAAATGCAATTCTGACTATAACTCACAATTCTGACTTTATAAACTCAATTCTGACTTTATAACTCACAATTCTGACTTTATAAAACTCAATTCTGACTTAATATCACGCAATTCTGACTTTATAACTCACAATTGTGAGTTTATATGTATGAATTGAACTGCGGTGCAACTTTTTTAACTTTCACCCCTGATTGTTGCACCTCCCTCATTGAGTTTGTTGTATTTTGTGTAAGATTCAGCCTCTACTAATGAAATCTAATAGCGCATAATGGCATGCTGTTAATCATCAGTTGAAGGTTGGTTTTACAAGGTTAACGATGGCAGGGAGAGTGTATTCTCATGTGGGCTCGGGTCCTTGGGTATTTATCAATGTCAGGTAGAGGCGAGCAGCCATAACTGCCACAGCATCCCTAAGTGAAAAATGTACAGAGGTCTTTGGGGAAAGTTGTGGACTTTTTGTAGAACTTTTGAGAAGTGTATATGTGTGTGTGTATATATGATGTGCATGATATGATATGTCAATTTGGACCAAAATCTTTGAGGAATGATTCCAGCACCTTTTTGAATTCATGCCACAAACAATTAAGGCAGTTCTACAGGCAAAATCCAGTGCTAACAGCCAGTATGACAGCTGTAAAAGTCTCTTTCATTCATCCCCTCTTCATCAGTTCATCTTTCTTCAGCCTTCACTGTAAATCATAGGATGCTGTTGTGCAGGAGAGAGAAGTGAAGGCATGGGAGATGCTCAGGCACAACAGAGCAAATGCCTACATAAATAGACCCATTTATTTCACCTCAGATACAGTGATCTTTTGTTTGTTGTTGGAAATCAGGGCAGAGAGAAGAAACTTATAAGCCGCAGCAGAACAGGACGACCTATTTAAGTCTTTGCAGTGTACAAGGAAGAATGCATTGAGCATGTTGTGCTTACTGTAAATGTGGTAGTCTGTAAATGTTCTTCCCTTGCAGGAAGAAATTGCAGTACAGTGTGACAGATGGGACCTGTGGACGAATATATATATACGTGTGAACAGAACAGATGCTGCATTAGTGTGTAACTAGTCACGCAGACTAAAGTGAGTGCCATGAAAATGACGTTTTGAGGATGAAGTGATCACGTTATTATTGTGTGTGCATTATTTTCAAATAATACAACGGACTGGAGTCAATTATTCTGCTTATACCATGAGTAGCACACCTCAAGACATTGTACAGATGTTGGATTTCAAGACATTTGTCCAGTTTTTGTCCTTAACCCTAAAGGGTCCTTCAGGACAAATTTGGGCAAAATCATCATTTCAGTGGTACAACACTTGCCTATTTTGCTAAGTTTGCCACCTGAACACACAAAACTTGGACTTGATTCAACAATGTTAAGTGGTTGAAAAAATAAAACTCCTTAGTTGGTCCTTCGTGGACAAAAATGGGCACCCATAGGAAATGAATGGCAAAAGCTGTAATTCAGAGCAACTTTTTGATACTTTTTTGAGTCATTGAAATTTGATGTTTTTTGTTAGAAATAAATGATTTCTCTGTCTCCTCCTTTGTGTTTTCCTTATAGCATGGTCATATTTCTCTGTAAGCATATTTTGGCATCTTTGTATAGTCTCACCCAACACAAAATTCTACAATTTTAATTTGTGATAAAATCTAAAACTTAAGAGGTTCGTTACAACAATGGTTTATAGATTTCAGCCATTGAGTTCTACTGCCATATAGTAGCTACACAGTAAAATCCCCAGAGTTAAATCAGCTCTGCTCAGAGTACATATGGTCCCTCTCTAAATAGTGTTAAAGTAACACTGAAGCAGAGTTAAAGTTAATGAGATAATTAAGCCAATAATAAGGCTGTGACTGAAGTCAGATGTAGTCCTTGTTTCTTATTTCTTCAGTGATTCTGCTTGTTAACAGCAGGCGTTCATCACTAATGCACAATCATCACTTAATTGCTTAATTATCTCATTAACTTTAACTGTGCTTCATTGTTATTTTAACACTATTTAGAGAGGGACCATATGTACTCTGAGCAGAGTTGATTTAACTCTGGGGATTTTGCTGTGTATTGATATTTTTGCTATTTTGCTATTTTATACCATCATATGTTGCCAAAGCCACCACATTTTTAGGGTTTGGCAGTCTGAAATTACTGGAATGATTTTTTTTTTTTTTTTTACTGAAGTAAACAAAATATTAAAGTTTTAGTTCACCCAAAAATGAAAATTCTGTCATTAATTACTCACCCTCATGTCTTTACACACCCGTAAGACCTTCATTCATCTTCAGAACACAAATTAAGATATTTTTGATGAAATCTGATGGCTCAGTGAGGCCTCCATTGACAGCAAAATAATTTATACTTTCAGATGTCCAGAAAGCTACTAAAGACATATTTAAAACAGTCATGTGACTGCAGTGGTTTAACCCTAATGTTATGAAGTGACAAAAATACTTTTTGTGTGCCAAAATAAAGGCTTTATTCAACAATATCTAGTGATGGCCGATTTCAAAACTCTGCTTAATGAAGCTTTACGAATTTTTTGTTTCAAATCAGTGGTTCGGAGCGCGTATCAAGCTGCCAAAATCACGTGATTTCAATTAACAAGGCTTCGTTACGTCATAATTGTTTCGAAACATTTCGAAATTTCAATGGTTCACGTGACTTTGGCAGTTTGATCCACACTCCGAACCACTGATTCGAAACAAAAGATTCATTTTGAAATCGCCCATCACTACACAGTAAAATCCCCAGAGTTAAATCAGCTCTGCTCAGAGCACATATGGTCCCTCTCTAAATAGTGTTAAAGTAACACTGAAGCGGAGTTAAAGTTAATGAGATAATTAAGCAATTAATAAGGCTGTGACTGAAGTCAGTTCTTGTGTTTCTCTTTTCATCAGTGATTCTGCTTGTTAACAGCAGGCGTTCATCACTAATGCACAATCATCACTTAATTATCTCATTAACTTCATTGCTTCAGTGTTACTTTAACACTATTTAGAGAGGGACCATATGTACTCTGAGCAGAGCTGATTTAACTCTGGGGAAAGATATTGTTGAATAAAGTTATTTTGGCACACAAAATGTATTCTTGTCGCTTCATAACATTCATAATAACTGCAGTCACATGCACTGTTTTAAAAATGTCTTTAGTTCCTTTCTGGACCTTGAAAGTGTTGAGTATCTTGCTGGCAATGGAGACCTCACTGAGCCATCGGATTTTATCAAAAATATCTTAATTTGTGTTCTGAAGATGAACGAAGGACTTACAGGTGTGGAAAGACATGAGAGTGAGTAATTAATGACAATTTTCATTTTTGGGTGAACTAACCCTTTAAATATAAAATAAAACTAAACATTTTACATTAAAAATATGGTAATTTTAAAGGTAAATAAATAAAAAAATACCCCAATGATCACAAATTGATAGTTTTTATTTTATCGAAGAAAGTGATATGACATTTATTTAAAAAAAAATGTTGGGATCACACCTGAGATCTTCATGTGCGAATTTGTTCACATAATTTTGTGGCAAAAAACATGGAAATAATTGGTCATTTTTATCCTGTCGTTTACTATATGTATTTGCTTGGTCAGTGTCGTTATGGGTTTTGGTTATTTTGTTTACCTTAGAGCGTTCGTCAACCAGATTCAAGCATTCAATAGCCCCAAAGTATATGGAATGTAGAATATAGAATTTATGGGTCAGGGGCTCAATAAAATCCATTAACTAATCTAAATTCAGAGTGAGTGAGCATTACTGCCTTGGTTCATTTGCCGAAACAGAAGTTTGAAACATTGAACCCGTCCAGTCGTCCAAATAGAACCCATCTTGGTTGTACTACAAAGGGAAGCGCTGTCAGTTTTTGGTGGAGCTGCACAATCTTAAGGAAGAGAATCTGGTGTTGAGGCAGGCGAGGGCTGTGCTCTGATTCAATAACACTGGTAAGAACTCATTATGAATGCATAGGTTGCCTCCAGCTTCTGTTACTCTTGAGCTTTCCAGGATTCCTGGCACTCCATTTTTCTTTCTCTTCCTCTTCTCTCTCTCTCACACCATCCTCATGGCCGCTCAACTGTGATGTATTTGAATCTGATCCATCTTTCAGAGATGGGAAATGCCATCTTTTCCCCCCTTCAGTGTGCCATATATTACATCAAAGAAAGGTTGCGCTGATGAACATCCGGTTCATTTGTTTGGGGTTCAGATATTTTATAAAAGCATTCTTGGTCCAAACTACAGGTTTTGCATGGAGAGATCAGCCGCCTGAGCAGATCTTATTGTTTCAGAGTTGACAGGGAATGGAGCGGGTCCTCGGTACAGTTCTCCCGCTGTCACATTCAGCCTGTGATAATTAATCAGAGAGAAGAGAATGAATCGAAAGAACAGAAAAAGGGGAATGACTCATTTGCAGAATATCTTTCTTTGTGCAGTCTGCCTAGGATTGCTCTGTTAAAGGGTATCCGTTGATATGTGAAAGTTTGATATGTCAAAGTTGACAGCATCATCTTCAGCAGAAGAAATACAATAAACTGTGTTTAATACAATTAAGAGTGCATGAACTAAAATAAAATTTAAAATCCCTTACAAAAATATTACAATTGCATGGTGATGGTATCAGATGAATACCATAAATTTTTTATATGAATGGTTACCAATTTCAGACCTTGGTATTCACAATCTGGCTTTAGTAAATGTCCACAAATGTGTGTGTGTACCTACTTAAATATATTTTGGGAATAAGTTTATACCCAGAAGTATGTCAAACATGATAAAATTGCCCAAAGCCTCTTTTTGGGGACGTCCTTATTTGTAAAAATAAAGTTTTATTTTAATTGTAAAAATGCAGAAAGTTTCTGTAGGTTAGTTTACAGTATTTAGCTGCATATAAAAACAATAAAAGTCTATGCAATGTCCCCATTTAGATAGCTAAGTAAACATTTGTGTTTTTGTTTGTGCGTTTTTAAGTGTATTTACAGGCTACTGAATCCAACACTTGGTATACTACCAAGTATACTATACTATACTACTATACCATGATACTACCATGTTTTTACTAGTACTATGGTATTTTTGAGTATTATGTAAATACCAAATTTCAGTACCTTGGTATATCTTAAAGTACCATAGTATTACCATGGTACTGCCATTGTATTTCTTTTATATATAAAGGGAAAAACCTGTTACACTTTATTTTGAAGTGTAGTTACATTGTAATTACTCAAATAATTACAGAGTAATATTAATTAACTACATGTACTTACTATAGAGTTACGGTTAGGGTTAGTTACTTGTAATTATGCATAATTACTGTTATTACTATAGTAAGTACACTCTAAAAAGTAATTCAGGGGACCTGTTAGCACAACTTAAATAAATGCATGGTTGCAAGTTAAAAATTCTAATTTATTGTTTATTGTAATTAAAGTTCCAAAGTTGTAATTATTTTGTAGAGTTCTATTGACATAGTAATGTCTGTAATATCGTCTGTAATTTAATCTCAAATTTCTGCATTAAATTGATTTGATTTGATCTGAAATAGATTAATTGGCTCCAGGGCTACAACTCTGGTAGTTGGAGTGACTTAATTTTTTATTTTTTTTTGAGTAATCAACTTAAAAACATATGTTTATGCTACAAATTAAGTTCCTGTAACTCAATGTAGCTTGTTGGTGGAAAAATGGTCGTAAATTCACTCAAAGTTGCCATAACTCAAACAAAAATATTGCAAACTGTTTTTTTGTTGTTGTTTTTGTTTTTTTGTTTTTTGTTTTTGAGCCAAATTTTTACTGTACATTTGCAACTATGTCAAGTTTTTTTACTACCAAGTAAAGTTTTTTTTTTTTTTTTTTTTCATTTACCATAGTAGTACTATGGTATTTTTGGAAGTACCTTTGAGTACTATATAAATACCAAGTTTCAGTATCTTGGTATATCTTAAAATATCATAGTGTTACCATGGTACTTTTTGTAGTACATGGGAAAACCTGTTACACTTTATTTTAAGGTGACAAATTTAGGTTACATATTTAATTACTCAAATAAGTACTGAGTAATATTAATTAACTAATATTACGTATTATAGAGACGGCTGGGGTTAGGGTTTGGTTTAAGGGTTAGTTACTTGTAATTATGCATAATTTACTTTAGTAAGTATATGTAATAACATGCAACTATGTCACCTTAAAATAAACTGTTACTGAAAAACCTTGGCAATAAGAACATTAAAAGACCATTGAGGTATAATGAGGGTATCAGATACCATGGTACTGAATCGATTCTGTTCTCAAATACCATGGTATTTACATGGTACTTGTAGTAAATTTCAAAGAATACTAGAATCAATATGATACATGTTCAAAAGCAATAGTGCAGTACTGTCATGATAAATTGCATCTTAAGGGTAACATGTCCATAAAATCTTTTTGCTAGTGAAGATGTCTGTAATGTACATGAATGTGTGTGTGTGTGTGTGTGTGTGTGTGTGTGTGTGTGTGTGTGTGTGTGTGTGTGTGTGTGTGTGTGTGTGTGTTTCCACTGTAGAGTCTAAATATGTACCTGTCTCCGTGCAGCATGTCAGCAGTCCTTGGCAAATTGAAGGAAAATTCCTGACCTTGATTTGCAACAAACAAAAACGGGCGGCTTTATCGTTCAGTCGAACCCCCAGAGCTGCCTCCCGCTCCCCCTTCCTCGACAACAGCGTCATACGCGGCTGTTCGGGATGGAGAGCCTGTGTACGCTGCTTTGACAGCTTGTCAGGATACCCCATGATAATGAATTTCAAATGCTAGATATGCTCTCTATAGCCAGCAGCAGCCAGTGTGTTCTTGGACTGTTTGTGCTCTCCGGGAGGTTGTGGTTGTGTGTGTGTGTTTGTGGATGCTTAATACAATCTATATCACAACATGATTCATACATAAGGTTTTTAATGGTGAATTCATTCTCATGCATCCATCTGAATGTCACAGATGTCATCCGTCAGTTAAATCGTGATGCGTATCGTACTTTGCTTTTGGCTTCATTTTTCTCTTTGTCTTTCCTGTCTTTCTCTCCTAAAGGTCAGATGAGATATTCTGAGAGCCACTGAATGCTGGATAGTGTCTCTCCTATTGATTCACCACCATTTTGTTTTCTTTCTCTCCCTCTTTTTCCGTTCCACTGTCTTCTCGCACTCTGCATCCTTAACTTTTTTCCATCTGGACCCACAATTTGTACATATCAGTTAACCTGTTTCTTTCTACACATGTGCTTTGTGTTCCTTCCCACCAGTGATAATTTTGACAGCAAATTTCGATTTAGTTTTAGTCATATTTTAGTCATCGAAATTTTTTATTTTTAGACTAAAATCAAATTTATTTAAATTGTAATGCATTAAGCATTTCTCTAACAATACACCAGATCCAATACGCTGATACACATCTGATATTCTCCAAACTGTTTATGTTCACTTAAGACAACCAGCTGTACTTTACTCGCCAAAACTGACGTTTTTGACCGTTTAAGTGCAAAACGACACGAAAGAGCTCAATTCAGTGCTTTTCAGAGATTGACACAATTATCATTGAGGTACTATTATAGTTTTTGTTAAAAATTTTTTTTAGTTTTTCTGCTTTCATTGTAATTTTAGTTAAAAGTTTTAGTCATTTTTTGTGTTTGTCTTTTAGTTTTTGCTTTTAAACGTCATTATAGTTTTTTTTATTTCTGGTTTAGTTATTTTAGTACATCAGGTTAAGCCAAAGCTTGGAATCTAGATGAAATAAAATAAGTTTACATTTTTTATATTTTTATTTTTTATTTCAGTTAACGTTTATTTCAACTAATGGAAGTTTTTTTTATGGTTTTAGGTTTATCTATAATAACCCTTATACTTGTAAAATATATTGAATAATGTGTCCAATAATTTTACACTTTATTTTATAGTGCCGTTGTTACATTGTAATTACTCAAATAATTACTGAGTACTATTAATTATCTACATGTACTTTAGAGTTACAGTGAGGGTTAGGTTTGGTTTAGGGTTAGTTACTTGTAATTATGCATAATTTACTGTAAGTACATGTAGTAACGTGTAACTACGGCACTGTAAAATAAAGTGTTACCTAATGTTCTTAGTCCTTTCCTTCCTGTGACAGAAGATACAGTAGTTTACTATGAATTAAATAGAAATTAAATTCAGTTAAATGCAGTTTGTTGTGAAAAAATAATAATAAACCATCCCAAAACACACTGTGACTCTTATTCTGAAATGTCTGCAGTCTGCTCATTTAAGTTCAGACGAGGGAGATAAAATATGCATTCTTACAACCATCTAAAACACATTACCATATAAACATTGTGTAGTAAACACTGTCATAATTCATCAACATGAGCTCATAAGCAATCGTTTGGCATTAATGTGCGTGAAGCAGTCTGAAGTGCTGCTGACCAGCCTGTAGAGGGCGCAACAGCGCCGCGTTTCCCACGGTTAGATCAGCGCGTTACACTTCAAATGTGCACATCTTCCACACAGGACAACAGTCCTGACTGGATATCTTCCCAAATTGTCCCTCTCTATCATTTTCATTTCGTTTTTATTCGTTGACGAAAATGAGAGTAGATTTTAGTCATAGTTTTAGTCATTCAAAACGCATTTTTATTTAGTCATCGTCTCATTTTCGCCCGTGAAAAAATGTTGTTGACGACATTAACGGAATTAACACTGCTTCCCACTTGATTGTGTGCTTCCCATTTAATTCCCATTTCTCCCCAGAGAACAGCTCAGAAGTTGCTCTTTCATAGTTCAGAAGACTTGAATGGGGTTTTCAATTAAGTATCAACATCGTTTCTCCGAGTCCGAAAGAGAATCAAAATATATGGAAATTGGTGACAGAGTGAGAAAAAACTAACATAAAGTAAACCATTTCTTCATCGACCTCAGTGTGATTGTTTTGTCTTCCCTGGAATTAGGGAGTCAAACCAAACCCATTAATTAAAGGGGATGTCCACATATTTTTGGCCAAGTATTGCATTAAAGATATCCCTCATTCTCAGTATCTAATTACTCTTTATTAATTTCCTCTCTGTTGTTTGTGTTTGTGATCCTTTCTCATATTGTACTTTTCCCTCTCCTGTGTTTTCAGCCTCTCTGGAGAGTTCGCCGTAGCTTGAGCAATCCTGGAGATCCTCAGTTCCCGGTCCATCTTCCACGACGTCCACAGCACACTCCAGACTTTCATCCCCTGCGGTCTTCCTTCTTTTAAAGCAGATCTATACCTCCCTCTGATCAAAACAATCCTGAAATGGATCCAACTGATCTTCAGTAGCTCTTTTTACAGCGTATCAGCATATACAACCTCAAAGAATCGTCTGGACTATTGATGTTCTCTACTGGACAATGAGAAAGACTCGCTGCTGAATTGTGTTGTGTGTAATCCTGAAGTGTAGCACTTTAACCTCTCTTCCTGCCAGTCCTCTGTATCTATCTATCTATCTATCTATCTATCTATCTATCTATCTATCTATCTATCTAGGTAGCTACACTGTAAAATATTAAAAGTTGAGAAAACTTAAAAGTTTAAGACAACAAACTTCAACAGATTTTTGAGTTTTCTCAAATTTTTGTTGTATAAACTGAATACAAAAAGTTGAAAACTCAAAAATCTGTTGAAGTTTGTTGTCTTAAACTTTTAAGTTTTCTCAACTTTTAATATTTTACAGTGTAGCTACCTAGCTATCTGACTATCTAAAAGCTAAATAATTATAGCTATATAAGTTTATCTGTCTGTCTATCTAGCTAGCTAGTTAGCTAACTATCTGGCTATCTATATAGGTAGCTATCTTGCTAATTAATTAGCTGTATAGTTTATCTATCTGTCTATCTAGTAGCTATCTAGCTAAATCTATATAGCTTTATCTGTCGATCTATTTGTCTATCTAGCTAGCTAGCTAAAGATCTAGCTAACTATCTGGCTATCTATAGATAGCTAAATAATTAGCTATCTATATAAGTTTGTCAGTCTATCTAGCTAGCTAGTTAGCTAACTATCTGGCAATCGATAGTGGTAGCTATCTTGCTAATTAATTAGCTATATAGTTTATCTGTCTATCTAGCTAGCTAACTATATAGCAATCTATATAGGTAGCTATCTAGCTAATTAACTATCTATATAGTGTTATCTGTCTATCGATCTATCTGTCTATCTAGCTAGCTAGTTAGCTAACTATCTGGTTATCTATATAGATAGCTATCTAGCTAATTAATTAGCTATCTATATAACTTTTTCTGTCTATCTATCTGTCTAGCTAGCTAGCTAACAATCTGGTTATCTATATAGTTTATCTATTTGTCTATCTGTTGGTCTGGCTATCTATATAGGTAGCTATCTAGCTAATCAATTAGCTATCTATATAGTTTATCTATCTGACTACCTAGCTATCAATCTAACGATCTAGCTAACTATCTGGCTATCTATATAGGTATCTAGCTAAATAATTAGACAGACAAACTTATATAGATAGATAATTATTTAGCTAGATAGCATATATAGATAACCAGATAGTTAGCTAACTAGCTAGATAGACAGATTGACAGACAAACTTATATAGATAGCTATTTGTCTATCTAGCTAGTTAGCTATCTATCTGGCTAATTAATTAGCTATATAGTTTATCTGTCTATCTAGCTAGCTAACTATATAGCAATCTATATAGGTAGCTATCTAGCTAATTAACTATCTATATAGTGTTATCTGTCTATCGATCTATCTGTCTATCTAGCTAGCTAGTTAGCTAACTATCTGGTTATCTATATAGATAGCTATCTAGCTAATTAATTAGCTATTATATAACTTTTTCTGTCTATCTATCTGTCTAGCTAGCTAGCTAACTATCTGGTTATCTATATAGTTTATCTATTTGTCTATCTGTTGGTCTGGCTACCTATATAGGTAGCTATCTAGCTAATCAATTAGCTATCTATATAGTTTATCTATCTGACTACCTAGCTATCAATCTAACGATCTAGCTAACTATCTGGCTATCTATATAGGTATCTAGCTAAATAATTAGACAGACAAACTTATATAGATAGATAATTATTTAGCTAGATAGCATATATAGATAACCAGATAGTTAGCTAACTAGCTAGATAGACAGATTGACAGACAAACTTATATAGATAGCTATTTGTCTATCTAGCTAGTTAGCTATCTATCTGGCTAATTAATTAGCTATATAGTTTATCTATCTGTCTATCTAACTAGCTAACTATATAGCAATCTATATAGGTAGCTAGCTAATTAGCTATCTATACAGCGTTATCTATCGATCTATTTGTCTATCTATCTAGCTAGCTAGCTAAAGATCTAGCCAACTATCTGGCTATCTATATAAGTAGCTGTCTAGCTAATTAATTAGCTATCTGTAGGTTATAGTTTATCTTTCTATCTAGCTAGCTAACTATATAGCTATCTATATATGCAGCTATCCAGCTTTATCTATTTGTCTATCTGTTGATCTATCTGGCTGTCTATATAGGTAGCTATCTAGCTAATTAATCAGCTATCTATATAACTTTTTCTGTCTATCTGTCTAGCTAGTTAGCTAACTATCGGGTTATCTATATAAGTAGCTATCTAGCTAATTAACTATCTATATAGCTTTATCTATTTGTCTATCTGTTGATCTATCTGGCTATCTATATAGGTAGCTGTCTAGCTAAATAATTAGCTAATTAACTATCATAGATAGGCAGACAGACAGATAGATAAAGCTATATAGATAGCTAAAGATTTAGCTAGATAGCTACCTATATAGATAGCCAGATAGTTAGCTAGATAGATAGATAAACTATATAGATAGCTAACATGTTTATCTGGATAGCTGTAGCTGAACAAGCTATCTATCTCTTCACATGTAAACATACTAAGGAAATAGTGTCATGAGGACTCCACCCTTTGCACGTCTGAATACTTGTCTCTTCCTCTCTCTTGTGTCTGCCGTCTCTTAGTATAATGTAAGACGTCTGGTCGACTTGCTTGGTTAGTTGTCTCTTTGTCTCTGTATGTCCCCGAGCTTGAATTCCCTCGCCATCCATCAAAAGCAAGAGCCCGTTATTACGTATGCCGTAGACTGAACTGCACTGTGACTGTGACCAGGTCTCTTAAAAAGACAAGCCCACCCTTCCACCGGAAGCTGCGTTTCACCCCAAATCCGTCTTTCATCGCCGGACCAAATGCATTATACCCTCATCTCTTGATCCGGAGCCAATCTTGGGGTTTGACTCATGGTGGAATTCAATTAGAAGTAAGGATGAAGCAACTGCACTCGGAGCTGTGAAACTGCGAGGACTCAGAAACGGAAGACGATTCTTTCTTTTTTGAATAAGAAGGCTGGAGAAAGAATGGGGGGAATAGATAGATGACATGCCTCTGTGAAGTCTCATCCTCCCATTGGGAAAGACAAGGAAATGTACTTTTAGGCATGGGACGGCATTATTAAAAAAAGTGTAGAAACGAGACTGAGCATTATTTTGCATAAAAGAGGACTGTCACTAGGAGCCTTGAAACTTCCCATTCACTGTATCTTTTTGAATAGAGATCCTCACAAAGGCATCACTGTTAATACGACATGGCCATTCACTGTTACCTTTTTAACTTGGAAGCACATGGAAGTTCTGAATCAAATGAACTGTGTCTTTGTACCCTTTGATCATTGTCACCTTTGTATCAAACCTCCATTACTTACAAGAGCCTCAGGCGTCAACAAGGCTTCTCACCTCAAAGAGACTTGCCACAATTGTAGCATGACTCCGCAATATCACAACGGCTCCGACACAAAGATCCATGACGGCGCAGACCCGCCATTGATTAACCGGAGCGGCTCCAGTTGTTTTGAGGGCTACAGTAATAGGTTACATGCTGCCGATCGTGGCGTGATGGGAGGTTTGCCTTACAAGACGCTTTAGATTGCAATGAGATCCAAAAATTGAGTGGAATCGATTAGACCTTGTCGATTAGATCTCATATTGGCTCTTGTCTGGCTCACCGGATGGAGTCAATACTGGGAATCTGGGGAAAAGCATGTTCCAATTAAAAACTAGCTACCATTTCATGCCTTTGTGGGGCCTTGGTGTTTTTTATATCTTCGAGAGGGCTCAACGCCAGGGGCTTTTGATGACTGAAGGGCTGAGAGGGTGAAAACCGAAATGGTTTTAGAGCTGCTAAACTAGTATAGATATATCTATATGGGGCATTCTACGGAATTGGTGCGAATTGCTGTCCCACAACCAAAAAACACTTTTAAAAGTATTCAAATTTTAGATGTTTACTAAGATCCTTCTATTATCTGTTGAATCCCATAATAATATTTAAAATATCAGTAAGATTAATATATTTAAATCATCATTTATTGGGTACTTTCAATTGGGAGGTGGCTGTCCCGAACCCCTAAATTTCAACTTGTGCAAATGATTCTGAAATAATTTTTGCATTTTTTTCCATTGTTGTTTTTAAAAATATATATAATTTTTTTTAGTGAAATTAAGTTTTTAAATCATGAAACTTTATGTAAAAAAAAACGTATCCCGCATTTTCATGTCACTACCGAAACAGGGTATGTTTTAGTCCATTGATCTGAGACTGATTTTAACACACTTCTACATTTTTGATCAGGAAATATTCCTGTGTCCCTCCCTCTCATAGCCTCTCTTTCATAGTAGATAGGTCCATCATTTTGATTTAAATGTGTGAAAATCTGTGTCTAACTTTGAGGAACGTCACTACCAAACACCTTTTTTTTCTCTAATTAAGCAACTTTTTTGGGTGTTATTCCATAAAATTTAGTTTTTATGTGTGTTCAACTGTTCAGAACTGTGCTAGATAACCATGTGCTGAGCAAGGCTCAAAAATATCGAAAATTGTCACTACCGAAACAGTCATTACCGAAACATCATTGTTTTGGTGTAGTGACAACACCATAATCGCATAATCATTTATTTGGGGGAAATAAACAAAATTTTAGTACAGTTATGCAAATCATTAGTTTTAGTAGTGTTTTAGTATGCAAGTTAAAATACTGTAATGTTTTGTGGTCACTACCAACACATTACTGTCACGACCGAAACATGGGATGTTTCATCAAAAATAAAGTATATTGAATGATCAACTAAGATGTTATGATAGTGTCAACTACTTTGAAATCAGTATGATAAACTTTATGCCTTTTACAAAGAAATATTGGATTCAAAATACAACAAATCTCATTAATTACACTTGAAATATTGATAAAATTGCAATTGCTATTGATTTACCTGTGCAAACATTTTTTTTTTAAAAATAGCAAAAAATATATTTACAAGGTAGATGTAAACAAAATCTTAATAGGTCATTGTAACCCTTCTTATTAAATGATTTATTATTGTGTTTCGGTAGTGACAAATTTGAGGAGAGGAAAAATATTCCATAACTTTATGAAAATACAATATGAGAATTAACTGCACAATTACTAGAAATGTGGATATTATACAATTTGCATACATACAAACATTTTTTCCCAAGACGTTTCCAACTCTGACTTTGAACCAATTCTGTAGAATGACCCATAAAGTGAATTTGTGTGAAACAGTTTAGATGAGCCACACCAAAATTAAATGCACAACTCTAAATCAACTCTAAAAGACACCGAAGGAGAGTTTGAGTTCTTTTCTTGTGGATTAGATTATTTGATGTGAGATGTTCACCCACGAGGGGGTTGTTTTTGATTTGAACTTTATGAGACCATCTCATGGTACATTAACCGCAGAGTTCAAGTCAATTCAAAATGTTCAGCAAAAACTCAATAGCAGCATACTGTCGATTCAGACTCTTAGTTGGCCTTAGGGCGTTTTTGTTATTTTCTAAGAAAAGTGCATAGGAATTATTTAATTTTTTAAAGATTAAATTTTATAGCGTATACTAGAGCTGTACAATACACTAAAACTGTGTTTGATAATCACATAAAAAAGACTTTAAAATATATAATGAACTTTGATACATGTCAGAATCAAAACAACAATGATCAGTCATTCTCATGAGAGTAATGCCAAAAAAAAAGGCAAACGCCAAGGATCCTTTTTGATCTTCGAGACTCTAGACCTTGGAAAAACAAATTAATTTTAACTAATGCACAAATGTAGAAGGATAATTAATGAATAAACATTCCCTCCCTGCTCTTTTATTTGTGAGATTTGCCTTTAGATCCACATAGACTCCAAAACTTCTTTGAGGAAGAGAATATGACTGATGTTAGATGTACTCTTCTCTCTAGTTTTATCTGACATAATATAAAAATATGTTAGATTGGCATTCTTAAATTCGAACCTTTGTCTGCGGAGCTGAATTTGGTGGATTATTAATGTACTGATGTTGTTCACGTCGGTTCTTTTATCAGCTCTGAACTAGATTGGAGAGCTGGACTGCATACAAATTAAGTGAACGTTAGCCTCAAACTGCACAAAGTACTCATGGATAAACTAACATAAGCATATATGAGGTTATTTATTTTCTTGCATACACTATATTATTGCTATATTGATGCATTCACTTACACCAACACCAATGTAAATGCATAAAGCTGTTTGCATTAATCTGAATAATATTATTTACACCCATAATACACTATGAGAAATTATTTTTGACACTATATGCGAGCATGTTTTCTATTGTTCTTGTTCATTTGTGATGTTTTGAATTCGGCAGGCATGCAGACCAAACTATCAGACCCCTTTCTTTCCATATAATGTGCATAAACGTTACTATTCATGAACATGTTAATATTCTAATAAACATATTAATATAACAAGGCCATTCTTTGTGTCTTATTGAACCCTTAGATGTTTAACCAATAGCTGTGATGTTAGGTGATCATGTGCATCTTTATGTAATAGAGTACAACAATCAGGATCCAGAAGTTCCTTTCATTTTCTCCATAGGGAAATTGAATTTTAACGATAACTTATAAACTTTTAAAGACAGACCTACTGTGAGGTTGTTAATCGATAGTGTTTTCTTTTGTTGAAGCCATCAGCCTACGTTATTTCAACTTATTTTTTAAATAATCTTGTTTAACAGCGGAATTCGGAATGAAAAACTACATTACCCATGATGCTGTACAGAATTCCACCAATCAGAGGGTTGAAAAGAGCTCTTTAGCTCCGCCCACTCACATGAAGTACCCTGAGTTTTTACAATAAACTATATATATATATATATATATATATATATATATATATATATATATATATATATATATATATATATATATATATATAATATGTAGTGTCATGGCGGACAAGAAAACACACCATGTTTTTATAGATACTACTGTTATTTTGTAACGGAATGTAGTTTTAAGAGTTTTTAGGCAAGAATATAGTTGTTTAGACCTCAGATATGCTATTTAAATGTAATCATAGTGCCTATTTGAAAATTTGTTTAGATGCTTTGAGCTCCAGGCCGTTAGCGACCATTCAGTGCTCGAGTACCCGCAGAGAACAGCTTTATCTCGGACAGTCCTTCGGGAATTCTTATGTAGATAGTGTTTAAACATGAGGTATAATTTGTTTTGGGTATATCAAACGGGCAATCTTTGGTCTTATTAATCTATTACTTGTTCCAGAGCTAATAGATTTGGCTTAAGGGCTATATTAAGTTTCATAACTTTTATATTTACATTGAAATTAAATCCTGTATTAACTAGAGCGCTGCTTTTGTACGTTTGACTGAACTGTTTGCTTGTGTTTATTTCCTATTTTACTTCTTATACTGTTATAATGGCTATTGTTGTTGATCCAATAAATAATATTTTATATAAATAACATGCGGTATTAAGAGGCGATTAGTGATTTCGACTTCAGTGAAAGTTACATTAATACACCATGAGATGGCGGCAAAGACAGTCTTTATGAGTGGGTGAGTCAGTTGCAGAGACTTTTATATTGAAATGGACTGAAACAAGGAAACAAGGATGTTGTTTTTACTATAAACAACATCTTACAAGACGCAACTGACAAATGCATTGACTAGCGCTGTCATGGGAAATCCTCTTAAATGTTAAAAGGACAAAGACAAAGATTTCGATTTCCTCAGCGGACATTCAAACTGATTTTGTGATTATGAATCTAAGTTTGACCTGAAGAATATCAGCTAGATGCAGGTAAAACACTCACTCAGGCAATCTCTCTCTCTCATTAATATTTTATATATTTTATTTTCCTTCGTTTCTAGTTCTAAAGTGACGTTTTATTATTAGTAACGAAGGCTTGGGCTCAACTGTTAAACTTTCAACTTCAGATTTGAATCCGTGGCAGAAGGAAGTAGTTCCTCGCAAAAGAGCGTTTTTAAAGACACTTCGTAGTTGTTCTTATTTATTTACACACTCGTGCCGTCAAACTGTTGTATAAACTCAATACCACACTCGTAGCTGTGCAATATGACTGTATATCAGCACACTGTGATTGCCTAAGGTCGATTCATGCTGATATACAGCCATATCACATGGCTACAAGTGATATTTCTCATATATACTATAGGATGTAGTTTTTATAGGCTTTTAAAAGAGAAGTGCAACCAGTAAAATGGATGTCTGTTGTGTCGTGTGGCTGGTTTCACCGGCACGTTAATCTAGATTGATATTGACTGGGTTGTGTCTTACACACACACACACACACGCAAGGCAGCAGAGAGAACATCATCACACACAAACACATACACACACACACACACTTTGTTCTCATGCTGACGGTGAGGATTCAGGGTACCTGGTGGGAGAGAGTGAGAGATGAACAGACGGAGAGATATGACAGCACATCACTCCACCTCAATCCCTCTGTACTCTCCAGCGACTCTACCTGAGACATTCTCAGCATTTTACAGGTCTTTCTTTCAGCCCATCTCTCTCTCTCGTGCTCTTTTCCCTCATATTCCTGACTGCATTTGCACTTGCTCTGTCCTCTCATATCTATTTCTGAGCTGTTTCCATATCTATCTATTTAAAATCCTTCTCTCTGCTCTCCTATGTTTGCATGCACCTTCTCTCAATCGCACCGTCTCTGTCACGACTATTAAAATTCAGCAGTCTCTGTATATCTATAAATACATACTCAAATATAATGTGTCAGCCTTCGCTCTCCACAGTTCCACAGCATATATATAGGCGATATATATGAGTATGAGCCTTCTGGGTAGATGCATGCCAGCCTCGCCGCAGGCAATGACATAACCACATATAGGCAAGTGTGGCAGAATAATCATAAACCTATGCCATTATTTATAGCCTATTAATAGGAGGTTTTTCACACTGCACATAACTCATTTGTTTTTCAAATCTGGCCTTTAAGACGGAATGTTCTCACTGCTCTTATGCTAGTGATGAAATCAAATTTGTATGGCAGAATAGATGATTTCCAGCAAGATCTACCATTCAACCGATCTTTATTTTCTTATTTTACACTCTAAAAAATAACCCAAGTTGGGTTAAAAATGGACACACCCAGCGATTAGGTTGTTTTGACCCAAGGTTGGGTTAAATGTTTGCCCAACCTGCTGGGTAGTTTTTATTTAACTCAACTATTTTAAAAAAAAAATACTGTATGGCTGGCTTAAAATGAACCCAAAATAGGTTGGAAATTAAAAATCAGACACATAATTACTAGAGGCAACAATAATAATCAAAAAGTGAACATTTATTAATAAGCAATTTAATAAATGTTTGTTTAATTATTATTCATTAAACTTTTAGGGGTTTTTATTAGTCTGTTTATTATCATTTTAAGTACACAACCATGATGTGAAATTGTTTGGGATTTGATTTTAAATACATCATATTTTTAGCTAGCAACACCAGAAAAAAAAAAATGGCTCCTGCATGTAATTCATGTTATGATATTATATAAATGATTATTCTGTCTGACTGACGGGTATGACATTTCAACAGATTAATCCGAAAATCAGTTTGAAATATCTTGAAGTCTCATTCATTCGTTCAAGTCAATGCAAGATTGAATGAATAAATTATATCCCCTAAGTGTAACTCGCAAGATTAAGACACTAAGAACGTTTGGCTAATGTTGCCATTCAATTCTGAAAATATTATTTGTAAATGTCCTCTAAATGTTCAAAACGTTGTTAACAACCCAATGTTTGGGTAGTTTTTGTGTTACACAGATCCTGGGTCGGATGTAACAACCCAGCGTTTCGGTGGTTTTTGTGTTACCCAGCTCCTGGGTCGGACGTAACAACCCAGCGTTTGGGTAGTTTTTGCGTTACACAGATCCTGGGTCGAACGTAACAACCCAGCATTTCGGTAGTTTTTACGTTACACAGATCCTGGGTCAGACGTAACAACCCAGCGTTTGGGTAGTTTTTGTGTTACACAGATCCTGGGTCGAACGTAACAACCCAGCGTTTGGGTAGTTTTTGCGTTACACAGATCCTGGGTCGAACGTAACAACCCAGCATTTCGGTAGTTTTACGTTACACAGATCCTGGGTCAGACGTAACAACCCAGCGTTTGGGTAGTTTTTGTGTTACCCAGATCCTAGGTCAGACGTAACAACCCAGCGTTTGGGTAGTTTTTGTGTTACACAGATCCTGGGTCGAACGTAACAACCCAGTGTTTGGGTAGTTTTTGTGTTACACAGATCCTGGGTCAGATGTAACAACCCAGCGTTTGGGTAGTTTTTGCGTTACACAGATCCTGGGTCGAACGTAACAACCCAGCGTTTGGGTAGTTTTTGCGTTACACAGATCCTGGGTCGAACGTAACAACCCAGCGTTTCGGTAGTTTTTACGTTACACAGATCCTGGGTCAGACGTAACAACCCAGCGTTTGGGTAGTTTTTGTGTTACACAGATCCTGGGTCGGACGTAACAGCCCAGCGTTTGGGTAGTTTTTGCGTTACACAGATCCTGGGTCGAACATAACAACCCAGCGTTTGGGTAGTTTTTGTGTTACACAGATCCTAGGTCAGACGTAACAACCCAGCGTTTGGGTAGTTTTTGTGTTCCACAGATCCTAGGTCAGACGTAACAACCCAGCGTTTGGGTAGTTTTTGCGTTACACAGATCCTGGGTCGGACGTAACAACCCAGCGTTTGGGTAGTTTTTGTGTTACCCAGATCCTGGGTCAGACGTAACAACCCAGCGTTTGGGTAGTTTTTGTGTTACACAGATCCTGGGTCGAACGTAACAACCCAGCGTTTGGGTAGTTTTTGTGTTACACAGATCCTGGGTCGAACGTAACAACCCAGCGTTTGGGTAGTTTTTGTGTTACACAGATCCTAGGTCAGACGTAACAACCCAGCGTTTGGGTAGTTTTTGCGTTACACAGATCCTAGGTCAGACATAACAACCCAGCGTTTGGGTAGTTTTTGTGTCATGCAGATCCTGGGTCAGACGTAACAACCCAGCGTTTGGGTAGTTTTTGCGTTACACAGATCCTAGGTCAGACATAACAACCCAGCGTTTGGGTAGTTTTTGTGTTACCCAGCTCCTATGAAGTATAATAAATATGATAATAAAAGAATTATCATGCAAATGTTACTGTGAATGTTCTCTGAACATTCTGAAACAAGTAGTAACAGTAAAAAATGTTAGACGAACATCTAAAAAACTGAATTTTTGTTCTAATGTTTTAAGAACATCATTAAAAACCAGAAAACTTTGAACAAACATTCTATTAATGTTCCTGGAAGAACGTTTGTTCGTAACTTATAACCATATTACAACATTCTAATAAGAACGTTCCCTGATGGTGCAGGCAGGAACAGAAGTAAGCATTGCTTGTCATTATGTGATCAATGCGTAAATGCACTTTTGTTGGTCTGTATGCGTCTATAAAGTGGGTATGTGAGCGTGCTTTTGTTAGTCCCAGTCGAGGGCATGTTTGGTGCATCAGCCCTTGTCAGAACGACACAGCGGGTCCCCAAACACTTTTTCCAGCCTTGGTGCAGATGGAAGACCACAGCAGTCCTGTGCATTAAAGCTTAAAGTCCTGCTCGTCTTCCTTCCCATTCACTCTCTCTGCATTCTCATTATTTCCTGTCTCTCTTTCACACTTCATCCCTTTTTCACTCCCTCAACCAACAGCTACTGCGATTCATTCATGCTGACACAGTGAGTCTTTATCGTTCACACACCAAAACAAACACCAAGGTTTCTTGCACAGTTGCATCACAGAAGGGCACCGGCTCTCGACACACGGCATGAAAGCAGGCGTACAATGACTTGAGTTTGACTGAAAGAACAGTATTTTGACTGAGGAAGTTGTCCTTCAATGTTTAAATCTGCTTTGCTAGCAGTTTCTGAATAATGTTCCAGTTCTGTTTTTTGCGTTTCTGCTGAAATCATGGGTGCGCTCAAAAAAGGATTTCTTGCAGCTTGCTTATTTTAATTACTTAAAATGAACTAGCAATTCTTGATCACTTTGTCACAAAAGTTTACTTAATCCATTTATGTTGAGACATGAATCATTTTTGTTGCATGGCATTTGTAGTTCCCAACATGCTTTGGTTTGTGTTTAATGTCTGGTTGTGTTGGGTTTTAGAACGGTTCCCACTGTGGTGAAGAGTTGAGGTTTTGCTTTGGTTCCCATTTTTCAATTTGTCCAATTCAACAGCAGCTTTTCATTCAAGATTCCCAATATCAAGAAAAAGTGTAGGTTGGAGATGCGGCATAGCAGTTAATACACGTGTGGTGCTTATGTGGTCAACGTGAGTTCGAATCAGACTTGTGATTTTTATTTTTCATGAAAACTTAAAGGATTTGGCATAATGGACAATAGGTCATGAACGTATTCATGTTTCTAACTAAACATTGTTTCAACCCCCACAGTTGTGCTTCATGTGCAGCGCTCCTAATCAACAGCCGGCATCATTATGTTTCACAACTTTTCCTGTTAACGATCTTCTTGTGCAATCATGAGTGATTTTCTGTTGGAGATTCCTCTATGAGGACACGTGTGAGTCATCGAGTTCTGCTCTGAAATACTGGGAAGTGTGTGTGTTTGTGTGTGTGTGTTAGGAACAGGTGTTCTGGAGGAAGAATCTGGTGTGTCATCACTGGCACACCCTGTCTCTTTTTTTTCTTCTTTCATACACATCTTGAGACAAGTCTGTGCAGTTGTGACCTCTCTGGCCTGGTGCCAATCATAACCACGAGAAATTGCACGTTTTCCCACACTTGTATCCAATAGTGTGCTGAAATCAAAGTGTCTTCCCTGCTTGGAAGTTCAGTGACTAAAACAAAAGCATTTCCTTTTTCCTTTCCCATATCAGTTCAATGGAAAACCAACATCCAAATAAAGTCAGATTGTCATGCAGGCTATGTTCAGACTGCCAGCAAAATTCAGATTTTTTGCATACCCAGATGGGTTTTTGAAAGTCTGGACAGCAAAAAAAAAAACACAAAAAAATCTTATTATTTTATTTATTTTTTTCCCCAAAACTGATTCACAACAAAATCACATTTGGAGGTGGTTTGAAATGCAATTCCAATCAGATTTTTACAGATGAGTCTCATCTATTTTGGGTTCATTTTAAGCCAGCAATATTGTAATTTTTAAACAATAGTTGAGTTAAATAAAACTACTCAGACATTTACCCAAACATTTATGGGTTAGTGCATATTTAACCCAACTTGGGTTGTTTTTAACCCAGCAATTTTTAGAGTGTTCTTAAGCAACCCATGCAGATAAGATGGTTTGATCATTTGCAAATATCTCCGATTTGAGATAAAATGTAATTAGTTATGCTACCCTAAAAAAACTGAATTCTTCCAAACTTTTGACTGGTAATGTATGTGCTATACAATAGCTTTGTGTGAGAAAAAGACAAAGTCGGAACTTAAGCATATGAGCACATGAATGAATTGGGAATTGTTATATAAGCTATCAAACAACCCAATCAATGTTGTTTTACAGCGTTCTCTTTGCTAATGTGATGTTCAGCAGCAGACAACTGCCCATTCTGTCCATCCTAGTCCCAGCTGGCGCAGAACAACACTGTGCCAGGCCTGATACCCATGGGGCGAAGCTGCGCCTGCGGGCTGAGACCGCTTCCAGCTGCCCATCGGACTCTGAAGATCATCCTCCTGCTCTCTCTCCAAACACAGACACGTCACTAAAACGGGCATGGCATCCAGCCCACACATGTACTAGCTGTCACAACACGACAGGAGCATTAACATTGTGACACATCCAAACACACCATCATCAATCTCAAGAGTCCCACTGCAGATGCAACAAAACAACGGCTTCCTTTCCAAAAGGGTCTTCCTGGACCACAATGCATCCTTGAGGAATCAAGTACAAACAAATTTAAAATTGATGTGAGATGCTTGTTGGGAAACAGGGAAGCTTATGCACAAAACAGCGGACAGTTCATGGAAATACATGACCAAATGTAGGTTTAGAGGGTAAATTTTAATAAAACAAACAATAACAAACGCATGTTAAAGTTAGTCAGTTAGCTTATATTTTGAACCAGACAATTGCTTTAACACGTTTTGTACTCAATAATAATGTATCATGGGACTCTCAAGTGTGTGCAAAGACACATAAATCAAGCTTGTGAAACAAAATCAATGCAGTCTTTAGTTATCTTTATTAATGTTCTCAAAAAATTAACATAAAAACGTAAAACGTATGTATACGTTGTTCATGGAACATTTTTGTTTGAAACATTTTAGTTGCATGTTTGCTTAACGTTTTTTAAATGTAACTGCTTGTATTAGAATGTTCAAAGAATGTTAAAAAGTAACATTTCCATTGATGTTTGAAAAATGATGAAATGGAATGTTCCTTTAACATTCATATAACCAAGAATGTTTTTAAAACTTTTGAAAAACTTGGATGTTTCAGAGAACATTCAGAAATAATGTTTAATATAGTTAATGTGTAATAGAGTTAACAGGGTTCAAGTGTTTTAAGGCCTTTAAGCACATGCATAAAAAGATTTTTTGTCTTATTTAGCAAGTTTGAACCATCTCGATCAAATGAGGTACGAATGTCGTGGGCGTGCATGAAAAATTGCGCAATACACAATGCTTTACGAACGTGAAAACCACGAAGACGCCCCCCGGTAGCCGATTTCTTTCAAATTTCTCACAGGCCTCTAGGGCCGTGAGTCAAACAGGCCCAGTGAGTTTTTAAAAAAAATCCAAAATACCTTAATATAAAGTCGATGAGCAAATCTGATGCATGGCATGCATCTTGTCCACCTTGAGCCAAGGATTCCTACGATTATAAGACACTTGAGCCTAGGCCTAACGGTTTAGGAATTATGAGACATTTCGTACTTTTGACTGCTGTAGCGGGGCGAGCTTTGGTGACGTTGTAGACGGTGTGAGTACTACCAGCCCAGTCTTTACAACTTACGGTTTGGTCTGCTCTATCACTTTTAGGGGAGAATGCTGATCCTTAGAAAATTTGACAATTACAAAAGGGTTTCAGCACTACGTGCTTGAACCCCTAATAAACATAACAATAGCAAAATGTTTTTGTTAGCTGGGATTATGAGGCACAAACAGCTCACGATGAACTGACATGAGCACTTATGCTCTTATTTACTTTCTTAATACATGTTTCTGATCTTATCATGAATGATTCATCTGTGTTATTCCTAAGAAGAAAAAAACGTTTTTTCTTTGTGTTTTTTAATAAAAATTTAATAACTTGCTCATCCTCGGAAATGACCTTTCCTTTTCCTCTTTTAGGTCACTTTTGATAATATTAGCCAGTGTTGATAATGCTGCATCACAAACCCACCTATTGTCTGAAATATTGTCTGTATTTTTTGTTTCTTTGAAAATGTGAATTGTTAATCAAGTTCAAAAGTTTGGAAATGAGGATGCATTGATGCAAAAGTGACAATAAAGACATTTATAATGTTACAAAAGATTCTATTTCAAATAAACGCTGTTCTTTTGAACTTTCAATTCACCAAAGAATCCTGAAAAATAAAATGTATCATGGTTTATGATGCAGCACAACTGTTTTCAACATTGAGTATTAAGTAATTACTTATTAAAAGGAATAAGTTTTGGATTCAGCTATTGTCTTAATGACTGAGTCATTGAATCATTCACTGAAACAATTTGTTAAAAACACTGATTCATTCAGAAACAGAGGCTGTGTCTGAAACATACTAAGTAATTTCTTCACAACTGCTAAAAAAGAATCTCACAGGAAGTAGTAGGTCATATGATATACCAGCGTCAGTTGCGTCGCTTCCCTGTCTTTCACAAATCCTCTCCCATGGCCTCATGGGATAGTAAAGTGTCCATCGTGTGTTCAGAAGTAGTAGGTCATCCGGGTGAAGAAGAATGCGATTTTAGATGCAGCCTGAGTGAATGAGTCATTGAATCATTTACTCAATCGATTCATTCAAAACGTTAATTCATGCGCATTGATCTATGACGCAGTTAAGAATTTTGGTTTCATTCAGAACTATTTTCACTGGCAGAGCAAAAACAGATAAATCATTTGGTGATGTTGTGCCTGAAATATAAGTTATTTGATATTAACGGTTTACTGAACTGGTGAGCAAACCTCACACTCGCAATCATGTTGTTTTTCCAAATATGAGCGCAACTGTGATTATCCACCGGCGGAACAACAGCATTCTTGCTCTAGCGATACTGCTTGCGTTTTGAAATCTATCAGAAAGTGAGACGTTACAGCCTCAGCTGGATGTGTTCTGACAGCTCGTTTTTAATCTGCATTGAAAGGGTGTGAGGTGTTGTGGGAAAATAACTCCAAACCTCTCCACCCACATCCTCTAGCATTCTTTATAGGTCAGCTGTATGACGCTGTCTCCTTCTCCCTTTGTATTCATTCTTCCCCTTTTCTTTCGCTCTCTGTTTCTAAGCTATATACGACCCGCTTATCTCCTCGCTGGCTACTGATGTGTTCAGAAGGGATCTGTACCTCCCTTCCTAATGGGAGTGAAGGCACGCTTTGTCGGCTGTTATATCGCCCTGCCTTGTCATAATTACTGCTGCCTCTGCCTCTAAGTGCCTGAGATCGTAGCAGTTTGTCGGCCTCACGATGATTAATTGTGCACAAAGTTGATTGCTCTAGTTCCCTTCTGGGCTGGTGGGTCAGACAGTGATGCGTCTTATTTAACGCACGGAAGGAAGCACATCTACTTTCTTTTGATTTGTGGAAACTTTGGTGGTTGTAATCGACTAAGGTTATCTAGGTATGAAAAGACGATTGATTTCCAATGTGGTTTTGAGAAATTTTTGGTAAAGTGGGTCCTAAAGTCTAAGAGACAGTGTTATTTTAGTTTTATTATACACTCTAAAAAATGCTGGGTTAAAAACAACACAAGTTGGGTTGAAAATGGATAAACCCAGCAATTGGGTTGTTTTAACTCAGGTTTTAACCCAATGATTGAGTTGTTTTAACCCAGGTTTTAACCCAGCGATTGAGTTGTTTTAACCCAGATTTTAACCCAACAATTGAGTTGTTTTAACCCAGCGATTGAGCTGTTTTAACTCAGATTTTAACGCAATGATTGAGTTGTTTTAACCCAGGTTTTAACCCAACGATTGAGTTGTTTTAACCCAGGTTCTAACCCAGTGATTGAGTTGTTTTAACCCAGATTTTAACCCAACGATTGAGTTGTTTTAACCCAGGTTTTAACCCAACGATTGAGTTGATTTAACCCAGATTTTAACCCATCAATTGAGTTGTTTTAACTCAGGTTTTAACCGAGCGATTGAGCTGTTTTAACCCAGATTTTAACGCAATGATTGAGTTGTTTTAACCCAGGATTTAACCCAGTGATTGAGTTGTTTTTACCCAGGTTTTAACCCAGTGATTGAGTTGTTTTTACCCAAGTTTTAACCCAACGATTGAGTTGTTTTAACCCAGGTTTTAACCCAGTGATTGAGTTGTTTTAACCCAGATTTTAACCCAACAATTGAGTTGATTTAACCCAGATTTTAACCCAGCAATTGAGTTGTTTTAACCCAGGATTTAACCGAGCGATTGAGCTGTTTTAACCCAGATTTTAACGCAGTGATTGAGTTGTTTTAACCCAGGTTTTAACCGAGCGACTGAGCTGTTTTAACCCAGATTTTAACGCAGTGTTTGAGTTGTTTTAACCCAGAGATTGAGTTGTTTTAATCCAGGTTTTAACCGAGCGACTGAGCTGTTTTAACCCAGATTTTAACGCAGTGTTTGAGTTGTTTTAACCCAGAGATTGAGTTGTTTTAACCCAGGTTTTAACCGAGCGACTGAGCTGTTTTAACCCAGATTTTAACGCAGTGTTTGAGTTGTTTTAACCCAGAGATTGAGTTGTTTTAATCCAGGTTTTAACTGAGCGATTGAGCTGTTTCAACCCAGATTTGAACGCAATGATTGAGTTGTTTTAACCCAGATTTTAACGCAATGATTGAGTTGTTTTAACCCAGGTTTTAACCCAGTGATTGAGCTGTTTTAACCCAGATTTTAACGCAGTGTTTGAGTTGTTTTAACCCAGAGATTGAGTTGTTTTAATCCAGGTTTTAACTGAGCGATTGAGCTGTTTCAACCCAGATTTGAACGCAATGATTGAGTTGTTTTAACCCAGATTTTAACGCAATGATTGAGTTGTTTTAACCCAGGTTTTAACCCAGTGATTGAGTTGTTTTAACCCAGGTTTTAACCGAGCGATTGAGCTGTTTTAACCCAGATTTTAATGCAGTGATTGAGTTGTTTTAACCCAGGTTTTAACCGAGCGATTGAGCTGTTTTAACCCAGATTTTAACGCAGTGTTTGAGTTGTTTTAACCCAGTGATTGAGTTGTTTTAACCCAGTGATTGAGTTGTTTTAACCCAGGTTTTAACTGAGCGATTGAGCTGTTTCAACCCAGATTTGAACGCAATGATTGAGTTGTTTTAACCCAACGATTGAGTTGTTTTAACCCAGGTTTTAACTGAGCGATTGAGCTGTTTTAACCCAGATTTTAACCCAGCGATTGCGTTGTTTTAACCCAGATTTTAACGCAATGATTGAGTTGTTTTAACCCAACGATTGAGTTGTTTTAACCCAGGTTTTAACCCAGTGATTGAGTTGTTTTAACCCAGCGGTTGGGTTAAATGTTTGCCCAATGTGCTGGCCAGTTTTATTTAACTCAACTATTGTTTAAAAATTACTGTATTTATTGCTTAAAATGAACCCAAAATATGTTGTAAATTAAAAATCAGACACATAATTACTAGAGGCAACAATAATAATCAAAAGGTGAACATTTATTAATAAGCAATTTAATAAATGTTTATTGTTTAATTATTATTCATTAAACTTATTAATGAATGTTAATTTCCAACATACTTTAGGTTCATTTTAAGAAAGAAATACTGTAATTTTTAAACAATAGTTGAGTTAAATAAAACTGGGTTGTTTTAATCCAGCAATTGGGTTGTTTTGATTCAGCGGTTGGGTTAAATGTTTCCCCAACCTGCTGGGTCAAAACAACCCATTCGCTGGGTTAAAGCATTTTTTAGAGTGTAGCTTTTTTTAGTTTTCATGTTAATTTTAGTTATTTTTTAAGCAATTTCGTGAGCTTTTGTCATTTTATTAGTAACTTATTTCAGTTTATTGCCACAGGCAACATTTCTAATTTTCGTTTTGTTTACATTTTTTTGTTTTATATTTTATTTCAGCTTTATTTAAATGAACATAAATGTTTTAATTAGTTTTAGTTGTTAGTTAACGACAATAACCCTGCTAAGAGCAAACTGTATTTGATATTAAATATGGAAATGTAGCCTAAAGAAAGTTTTAAATATTTTAAACAAAGGAACATTAAAATGCAAAATGTATAAGAAGTGCCAAACGTTCTGCACTATTTCTAGGTCATTTATCAAGCAAATTTGTGGCATTTATAATCTGAACTCTTTGAACCGACATTCAGATGTTCTTGCTTCCGTTGAAGATCAAAATGCTCTTGATCTTTCTCTAATCGTGCCGGATTACATAAATGTAAGAAGCTCATGCCATCATTAAAGCAAACTAAGAAATTCATTTCCAGTTCAACTTTTCACTAAAATTGTAATTCCGATACCATACGTTGTCATGAAAAGCGTGTCATTAAATTAGAAAAACACAAGCATGAGAAGCATCAGGCTTTTCAACCACACTGTATATTTTCAGGCCACCAATTTTCAAGGACTCTCTCTCTGTCCATTCTTCATCTCTGACACTCTTGTGAGACTTTGAGGAGCTTGTAAAGTCCGGCTGACTCTCAGTCACACTGGGGAACAGCTCTAATTTCTATTTGATGGTCCTCAAACACTTTTATATTCTTCCTTCCTCCAAGGCTGGAACAAACGACGTTTCACATTTTATTCCCATCAGCCCTCTGGCTTTGGGTTCATAACAAAGGGAGTTGAATGTCAGATTCGACAGTCCTCAAACTGTGAAAAATAAAACCGGACCTGGAGCTATGCTTTTCTTTCCAGCTCATTCAAAAAAAGTCGAGCTCCATCTATCACGAAAGCGACCGTTTGCTGACCTGAGTCTTCACAGTCAGGCGCTGTCATCTTCGTGAAGAATTTCTTCGGTGTTCCTGAGCAAACCTGTCCACAGACAGCATCTATATTTCTCAGAGGAGAAAAAACCTGTTGTTTTTCTCACTCATCCTCCAGTCTGAGTTCACATGCTGTCTGTTCCTCCAGTGCCAGCCGGTAAATCATGCCCAGTGTGTGTATTTACCACGTCTATGAGTGTGTGTTTAAGCGCACTGTACCGTGCCCTTCCAGACCGAAGTGTTTACATAAAGCACAGCTAAAAGGTCAGAAATTCCTGGTTTTCCAGGGCATGAGGAATACCTGAGGTGCAAGATTTATGAGGCAAAGCTATGCAAAGGCAGCTGGAGTTGGAGTTTGAACTGTTTGGAGCATCTGCACTGGAGTAGAAACAATTTTCACTAACAAATACAAAGAAATGGCACACTGAGTTCACTTCAGAATTAAATTTTCATGATAATTTACTCACCCCCATGTCATCCAAGATGTTCATGTCTTTCTTTCTTCAGTGGAAAAGAAATGAAGTTTTTTGAGGAAAACATTTCAGGATTTTTCTCCATATAGTGGACTTCACTGGGGTTCAACGGGTTGAAGGTCCAAATGTCAGTTTCAGTGCAGCTTCAAAGAGCTCTACATGATCCCAGACGAGGAATAAGAGTCTTATCTAGAGAAACCATCAGCCATTTTCTAAAAAAAATAAACATTATATACTTTTTAACCACAAATGCTCATCTTGCACTGCTCTGAGATGCTCCAGCATGACGTAATCATGTTGGAAAGGTCACTCGTTACGTAGGCGATCCAGTGTTTACAAAGGGAACGTGCAAAGACTGAGTCAAACAGCGTTTGCAAAAAAGGTAAAACAACAATGTCGGACGATTTTGAAGTTGGAGGAGAGTTTTTCCCAATCCGCCGTACTTCCACCTACGTCACGTGTGACCTTTCCAACATGATTACGTCATGCGTGGCGCATCTCAGAGCAGTGCAAGACGAACATTTGTGGTTAAAAAGTACATAATTTGTATTTTTTTTTTAGAAAATGTCAGATGGTTTCTCTAGATAAGACTCTTATTCCTCGTCTGGGATCATGTAGAGCTCTTTGAAGCTGCACTGAAACTGACATTTGGACCTTCAACCTGTTGAACCCCAGTGAAGTCCACTATATGGAGAAAAATCCTGGAATGTTTTCCTCAAAAACCTTCATTTCTTTTCGAATGAAGAAAGAAAGACACAAACATCTTGGATGACATGGTGGTGAGTGAATTATCAGGAAATATGAATTCTGAAGTGAACTAATCCTTTAAAGTGCTCCTACTTTTCATGCAGTGTGTAATAAAGCTGTTTGTGAATGTTTTGAAGATCAAAGTGCATGTTATTGTGTCTCCTAAAAGAAAGAAGTGATTCTGAACTGCCGGAATGAGTCGTCAGTAATTCCAGTCTCACTTCCTGTTACATATCTAACAATGTAACTAATTTGCATAATGTCAGTCTGTGGTCTTGGCTGCCTGTGAATAACCTGAGGCCTGGAAGAGTTTGGTTTGAGTTGTTCATGTCAAGAAGACGCTGTTTTCAGCACTTCAGAAGGATTTTCAATGGAATTGATTTTTAAAAACTAACACCATTGTCATTGTTCATATCAGATTCGGAGCTGAAATTCAGATATGGTAACTTTTTAGTGAACCAGAAGCATACAGCACAACCAGTGTAATCTGATTCTAGAACAAAAGACTCTTTTGAACCGTTTTTTTATAGTGAATCAAAAACATCCAGCGCAATCAGTGTAATCTGATTCTCGAACAAAAGACTCTTTTGAACCGTTTTTTTATAGTGAATCAATAACATCCAGCACAACCAGTGTAATCTGATTCTCGAACAAAAGACTCTTTTTAGCCGTTTCTTTTAAGTGAATCAAAAACATCCAGCGCAATCAGTGTAATCTGATTCTCGAACAAAAGACTCTTTTGAACCGTTTTTTTATAGTGAATCAATAACATCCAGCGCAATCAGTGTAATCTGATTCTCGAACAAAAGACTCTCTTTGAACCGTTTTTTTATAGTGAATCAATAACATCCAGCGCAATCAGTGTAATCTGATTCTCGAACAAAAGACTCTTTTGAACCGTTTTTTTATAGTGAATCAATAACATCCAGCGCAATCAGTGTAATCTGATTCTCGAACAAAAGACTCTTTTGAACCGTTTTTTTATAGTGAATCAATAACATCCAGCGCAATCAGTGTAATCTGATTCTCGAACAAAAGACTCTTTTGAACCGTTTTTTTATAGTGAATCAATAACATCCAGCGCAATCAGTGTAATCTGATTCTCGAACAAAAGACTCTTTTGAACCGTTTTTTTATAGTGAATCAAAAACATCCAGCGCAATCAGTGTAATCTGATTCTTGAACAAAATAATCTTTTTAGCCGTTTCTTTTAAGTGAATCAAACACATCCAGCGCAACCAGTGTAATCTGATTCTCGAACGAAAGAGTCTTTTAAACCGGTTCTTTTTAGTGAATCAAAAACATCCAGTGCAACCAGTGTAATCTGATTCTTGAACAAAAGACTCTTTTGAACCGTTTTTTTATAGTGAATCAAAAACATCCAGCGCAACCAGTGTAATCTGATTCTCGAACAAAAGACTCTTTTTAGCCGTTTCTTTTAAGTGAATCAAAAACATCCAGCGCAATCAGTGTAATCTGATTCTCGAACAAAAGACTCTTTTGAACCGTTTTTTTATAGTGAATCAATAACATCCAGCGCAACCAGTGTAATCTGATTCTCGAACAAAAGACTCTTTTGAACCGTTTTTTTATAGTGAATCAAAACATCCAGCGCAATCAGTGTAATCTGATTCTCGAACAAAAGACTCTTTTTAGCCGTTTCTTTTAAGTGAATCAAAAACATCCAGCGCAATCAGTGTAATCTGATTCTCGAACAAAAGACTCTTTTGAACCGTTTTTTTATAGTGAATCAAAAACATCCAGCGCAATCAGTGTAATCTGATTCTCGAACAAAAGACTCTTTTTAGCCGTTTCTTTTAAGTGAATCAAAAACATCCAGCGCAACCAGTGTAATCTGATTCTCGAACAAAAGACTCTTTTGAACCGTTTTTTTTATAGTGAATCAAAAACATCCAGCGCAATCAGTGTAATCTGATTCTCGAACAAAAGACTCTTTTTAGCCGTTTCTTTTAAGTGAATCAAAAACATCCAGCGCAACCAGTGTAATCTGATTCTTGAACAAAAGACTCTTTTGAACCGTTTTTTTATAGTGAATCGAAAACATCCAGCGCAATCAGTGTAATCTGATTCTCGAACAAAAGACTCTTTTGAACCGGTTTTTTTATAGTGAATCAAAAACATCCAGCGCAATCAGTGTAATCTGATTCTCGAACAAAAGACTCTTTTGAACCGTTTTTTTATAGTGAATCAAAAACATCCAGCGCAATCAGTGTAATCTGATTCTCGAACAAAAGACTCTTTTGAACTGGTTCTTTTTAGTGAATCAAAAAGATACAGCGCAATCAGTGTAATCTGATTCTCGAAAAAAAAAACTCTTTTGAACCGTTTTTTTATAGTGAATCAAAAACATCCAGCGCAACCGATGTAGTCTGATTCGTGAACAAATGACTCCAATTTTGAGCCGGTTCTTTTCATGAATCATTCAGAATGACTCACAAACTAGCGGTTATTTAAAGGCACAATATGTAAGATTTTTGGATTAAAATATCCAAAGAAACCACTAGAACAGTGTCATATATTTTGTTGACTTGTTTACTTACATTATTACAGATGTTTCCAAGAATGTTTAAATCCAGAGAAATAAGCAATTCATTTATAACTGAATGAACTCACTGAATCTTTTCACAATCTTTAACTAAAGTGGTTATGAGTTTATAATTTTATTATTATTTTACACAATACATGCAATATATAATTTACTTTGGTAACTTTAGAGCAGTTTTTAGTTTTGATACTATATGTTAAATAAATAGCAAATTATATATATTTTTTGCTGTAATGTACCAAATAAAGTGATTCCCTATATAATTTACAGCATTAGCTGTGACAAATGTCTTTCATATGTAAATAAAATGACATTATAAGTGAAATAAGCCCAAATAAATCAGAAGAACTTAAGCTTGTGGATCGAAATTGAATAAAGAAAGACCCAGCCCTAGTCTGTTTCATCAATAAAAGTTACACGTCCAACAAAGAGCAGAGGAAACAACAAATGCCAGAACACTCCCATACTCCTTCTGTTTGTTTTCAGCTAAGTGCTTTTAGCAAGCACAGAGGCCTTATGTAAGTTTAATGGTTTTAGCAGAGGGCCTTTGGTGTTTATTGCAGTGTATTAATGTAAAGAGCAGATCGTCTTGTCAGTTTGCCCACAGCCTGATCTTTCCTCAAGCAGCCAGCCTTCCTTTACTCTGCCAGAGACAGATTGAGCGTGTATATTTGATGGACGTTCAGTGGAAAAAGTGACTAAATGTGGCGAGGTAGGTTGATCTGGTTGACAGCTCCCGAGTTAACTTTGTTGTAAAATCTATAATTTGCTTCGGTAATGCATCAGTGATGAAAGGCTCCGTGGCATATCATAGAGAATAGTCAGTGTTAGTGTAATTGGCAAGTTCGCCTCGGGCTCGCTGTCACTGCCTCACAGTGCAGAGCTGAAATATTAAAGCGACAAGAGAAAGTTGCTTTTACGCAGGGACTGCACACAGGCAGTTCATCAAAAGAGATCTTTTAACCTTCACAAGACACCAAAGTTGTGTTCTTTGCACACAAATGATGCAATCTAAACTGGATTTCCATGTAATTTAATTGTAGAAAAGATGCTTTTTCCATGTTCATCTTTCTTTACTGTGTAATGTTGCTGTTTGTGCATGAAAATGACTGTCCAGCGGGAGTTATTCTCTACATCAGTGTCACTGTTTCTGAACTCCCTGAAACGCCTCCATTTTCTTCCGGGAACGAACACGTCACAATATTCCTCATTTACATAATTCATATGCAGAATAAAGGGGCGGGCCTTGTTGAGTTAGTTAGTAGTGTGTTGAAACTGGTGGTTATGGTAAGGGGCGGGACATTTCCCAAACACACACAACACAAAACACAGATCCTGGGTCGGACGTAACAACCCAGTGTTTGGGTAGATTTTGCGTTACACAGATCCTGGGTCAGACGTAACAAGTTTTGGTGTTACCCAGATCCTGGGTCGGACGTAACAGCCCAGCGTTTGGGTAGTTTTTGCGTTACACAGATCCTGGGTCAGACGTAACAACCCAGCGTTTGGGTGGTTTTTGTGTCACTCAGATCCTGGGTCGGACGTAACAGCCCAGCGTTTGGGTAGTTTTTGCGTTACACAGATCCTGGGTCGGACGTAACAACCCAGCGTTTGGGTAGATTTTGCGTTACACAGATCCTGGGTCGGACGTAACAACCCAGCGTTTGGGTAGATTTTGCGTTACACAGATCCTGGGTCAGACGTAACAAATTTTGGTGTTACCCAGATCCTGGGTCGGACGTAACAGCCCAGCGTTTGGGTAGTTTTTGCGTTCCACAGATCCTGGGTCGGACGTAACAGCCCAGCGTTTGGGTAGTTTTTGCGTTCCACAGATCCTGGGTCGGACGTAACAGCCCAGCGTTTGGGTAGTTTTTGCGTTCCAAAGATCCTGGGTCAGATGTAACAGCCCAGCGTTTGGGTAGTTTTTGCGTTACACAGATCTTGGGTCGGACGTAACAACCCAGTGTTTGGGTAGTTTTGTGTTACACAGATCCTGGGTCGGACGTAACAACCAGTGTTTGGGTAGTTTTTGCGTTCCACAGATCCTGGGTCAGATGTAACAGCCCAGCGTTTGGGTAGTTTTTGCGTTACACAGATCCTGAGTCAGATGTAACAGCCCAGCATTTGGGTAGTTTTTGCGTTCCACAGATCCTGGGTCAGATGTAACAGCCCAGCGTTTGGGTAGTTTTTGCGTCACTCGGATCCTGGGTCGGACGTAACAGCCCAGCGTTTGGGTAGTTTTTGCGTTACACGGATCCTGGGTCGGACGTAACAGCCCAGCGTTTGGGTAGTTTTTGCGTTACACAGATCCTGGGTCAGACGTAACAACCCAGCGTTTGGGTAGTTTTTGTGTCACTCAGATCCTGGGTCGGACGTAACAGCCCAGCGTTTGGGTAGTTTTTGCGTTACACAGATCCTGGGTTGGACGTAACAGCCCAGCGTTTGGGTAGTTTTTGCGTTACACAGATCCTGGGTCGGACGTAACAGCCCAGCGTTTGGGTAGTTTTTGCGTTACACAGATCCTGGGTCGGACGTAACAACCCAGCGTTTGGGTAGATTTTGCGTTACACAGATCCTGGGTCAGACGTAACAAATTTTGGTGTTACCCAGATCCTGGGTCGGACGTAACAGCCCAGCGTTTGGGTAGTTTTTGCGTTCCACAGATCCTGGGTCGGATGTAACAGCCCAGCGTTTGGGTAGTTTTTGCGTTACACAGATCCTGGGTCGGACGTAACAGCCCAGCGTTTGGGTAGTTTTTGCGTTCCACAGATCCTGGGTCGGACGTAACAGCCCAGCGTTTGGGTAGTTTTTGCGTTCCACAGATCCTGGGTCAGATGTAACAGCCCAGCGTTTGGGTAGTTTTTGCGTTACACAGATCCTGGGTCGGACGTAACAACCCAGTGTTTGGGTAGTTTTTGTGTTACACAGATCCTGGGTCGGACGTAACAACCCAGTGTTTGGGTAGTTTTTGTGTTCCACAGATCCTGGGTCGGACGTAACAGCCCAGCGTTTGGGTAGTTTTTGCGTTACACGGATCCTGGGTCGGACGTAACAGCCCAGCGTTTGGGTAGTTTTTGCGTTACACGGATCCTGGGTCGGACGTAACAACCCAGCGTTTGGGTAGTTTTTGCGTTACACGGATCCTGGGTCGGACGTAACAGCCCAGCGTTTGGGTAGTTTTTGCGTTACACGGATCCTGGGTCGGACGTAACAGCCCAGCGTTTGGGTAGTTTTTGCGTTACACGGATCCTGGGTCGGACGTAACAGCCCAGCGTTTGGGTAGTTTTTGCGTTACACAGATCCTGGGTCGGACGTAACAGCCCAGCGTTTGGGTAGTTTTTGCGTTACACGGATCCTGGGTCGGACGTAACAGCCCCGCGTTTGGGTAGTTTTGCGTTACACGGATCCTGGGTCGGACGTAACAGCCCAGCGTTTGGGTAGTTTTTGCGTTACACAGATCCTGAGTTGGACGTAACAGCCCATTTTTTAATTAGTTTTTGCGTTACACAGATCCTGGGTCAGACGTAACAACCCAGCGTTTGGGTAGTTTTTGCGTTACACAGATGCTGGGTCAGACGTAACAGCCCATTTTTTAATTAGATTTTGTGTTACACAGATCCTGGGTCAGACGTAACAGCCCAGCGTTTGGGTAGTTTTTGCGTTACACAGATGCTGGGTCAGACGTAACAACCCAGCGTTTGGGTAGTTTTTGCGTTACACAGATCCTGGGTCGGACGTAACAGCCCAGCGTTTGGGTAGTTTTTGCGTTACACAGATCCTGGGTCGGACGTAACAGCCCAGCATTTGGGTAGTTTTTGCGTTACACAGATCCTGGGTCGGACGTAACAACCCAGCGTTTGGGTAGCTTTTGCGTTACACAGATCCTGGGTCGGACGTAACAGCCCAGCGTTTGGGTAGTTTTTGATCTACACAGATCCTGGGTCGGACGTAACAGCCCATTTTTTAATTCGTTTTTGCGTTACACAGATCCTGGGTCAGACGTAACAATCCAGCGTTTGGTAGTTTTTGTGTTACCCAGATCCTGGGTCGGACGTAACAGCCCAGCGTTTGGGTAGTTTTTGCGTTACACAGATCCTGGGTCGGACGTAACAGCCCAGCGTTTGGGTAGTTTTTGCGTTACACAGATCCTGGGTCGGACGTAACAACCCAGCGTTTGGGTAGCTTTTGCGTTACACAGATCCTGGGTCGGACGTAACAGCCCAGCGTTTGGGTAGTTTTTGATCTACACAGATCCTGGGTCGGACGTAACAGCCCATTTTTTAATTAGTTTTTGCGTTACACAGATCCTGGGTCAGACGTAACAATCCAGCGTTTGGCTAGTTTTTGCGTTACACAGATCCTGGGTCGGACGTAACAGCCCAGCGTTTGGGTAGTTTTTGCGTTACACAGATCCTGGGTCGGACGTAACAACCCAGCGTTTGGGTAGCTTTTGCGTTACACAGATCCTGGGTCGGACGTAACAGCCCAGCGTTTGGGTAGTTTTTGCGTTACACAGATCCTGGGTCGGACGTAACAGCCCAGCGTTTGGGTAGTTTTTGCGTTACACAGATCCTGGGTCGGACGTAACAGCCCAGCGTTTGGCTAGTTTTTGCGTTACACAGATCCTGGGTCGGACGTAACAGCCCAGCGTTTGGGTAGCTTTTGCGTTACACAGATCCTGGGTCGGACGTAACAGCCCAGCGTTTGGCTAGTTTTTGCGTTACACAGATCCTGGGTCGGACGTAACAGCCCAGCGTTTGGGTAGTTTTTGCGTTACACAGATCCTGGGTCGGACGTAACAATCCAGCGTTTGGCTAGTTTTTGCGTTACACAGATCCTGGGTCGGACGTAACAGCCCAGTGTTTGGGTAGTTTTTGCGTTACACAGATCCTGGGTCGGACGTAACAGCCCATTTTTTAATTCGTTTTTGCGTTACACAGATCCTGGGTCAGACGTAACAATCCAGCGTTTGGCTAGTTTTTGTGTTACCCAGATCCTGGGTCAGACGTAACAGCCCAGCGTTTGGGTAGTTTTTGCGTTACACAGATCCTGGGTCGGACGTAACAGCCCATTTTTTAATTAGTTTTTGCGTTACACAGATCCTGGGTCAGACGTAACAATCCAGCGTTTGGGTAGTTTTTGCGTTACCCAGATCCTGGGTCACACTGCTTCAGCCGACCAATCAGAGCACATTGTGCTTTTCAGAAGGAGGGGCTTCATAGAGACAGGAAGTAAACAGAGCGTTACTGACAGACTGGGAAGAGAGGAGCTGCAAAAACAGATAATATGAGGAAAATAATAAACAATCAAGCAGGAAAACCTGTTCTAGTGGAGCACAAAAACAACATCAAAACTTTGTAAAAAGGGCATAATAGGTTCTCTTCAATAAATGTTGATGTATGCCTCAATCTTTATAATATTCAGGTCCGTAGAAATAGCTCCAGTCCCTGTGAGATGCTGTTACGTCAGTGACGCTCTGTGGGAAGCTTGCATGCATTATATTATTGCAGTGAACTAATTACAGCACAGTATCTCTTTGGAAAGAAGAGCCCGGAGCCACACCAATCAAATTCTCTCCTTCTGTCTTTGAGCACAGCAGTTGCTTAAACCAGGTGGCATCTGAGACTGAACCGCAGTCGTAATCTTGCTCTGTTCAAATGAAATAACAGCAGTAGGCATGATGTGATCCGCATAATTGAAGCAGCGGTTCATACAAAATGAAAATTCTGACATCATTCACCATTCCAAATCTGTATTTTTCTCTTTAGTGAAACACAAAAGGTTTTTTTTTTTTTAAAGAAAAATCCTGTTTATTCTTTTAATTACATTGGATTGCACATAGCTATCATATGACTATAGAAGACTTGGACTAAAGCGCTGCAGGGATGACGTATTTTTGTAAACCTGGAAATGTGTTGCATTTTAGCACTTCCGGTTCCATCAACCTGAAATCAATGGGTTTTGGTTAAATGCCTGAAATAAGGTCTGTGATGAACTGATTCAGTTTTATTCTACAGCATATTTTATTCAACTAATCTACTCACTAGCCTTGTTGTGTTTATAATTGCATTCTTGCAAAATCTTCTAACTTTTCAATGCTGTCGGAAGTTTAGTGATGGTGACACTGAAGTCGACCGTATTTTAGTTTATTTATAGCCTACGTTTAACTTTTGACTTCTGCTGATTGTATTTAGGATTCAAAAGTCATAAAAGTTGTTCATTTGTGAAGACTAAAATGAAGAACAAAAGGTGTAGGAATCATAAACTTTTGTTAGTCACAGATCTTATTTTATGCAATAATCCAACAGCCAATGGAAAAATCCTATTGGGTTTTTATCGAGAGAATTCAGCACGAATTCACGGGTTTGCCTTCAAAAATACATAATTATGCTCATAATGGTGCTCTTTAATGCTTAAAACACCCATTCACTTTCATTACATTTTATTTAAAGTGGTCTGTGATTATGATTTGACTTTTTTAACTTTAGTTAGTGTGTAATGTTGCTGTTTGATCATAAACAACATCTGCAAAGTTACGACGCTCAAAGTTCAATGCAAAGGGAGATATTTTCTTTTACAGAAATCGCTTTTTTAGGGACTACAATGAGCTTCTTCCCGGGTTTGTGACATCACAAACCCTAAAATTTACATAAACCCGCCCCCTAGAGCACACAACAAAGGGGGCGGGGCCATGTTGGGCTCCTTTAGAGAAGAGGAAGAGTTGTTGTAGTAGAGTGTTGTTCATTTTATGCCGGACTGCTTCACAAACTTAATGCTGGATTTGCACAAAAGATGAACATGACGGCACATGCTAGTGGATGAGTTGAATCAACTCCACAGCAACTACATAAATTTATCCACTAACCATTCAGAAACGTCCAGTTTCATTCTAAAAGTTGTAACTTCTTCCTGAGTCTCTCCATCAGTGTTTGAACAATGTAAGGTTGAACACGTCGTCATTTTGGCTGCGTGAGATTCTCCAGCTTTGTTGTTGTTGAGCTGTTAAAGCTCCGCCCTCTTCTGGAAAGGGGGCGGGAGCAGCAGCTCATTTGCATTTAAAGGGACACACACAAAAACGGTGTGTTTTTTCTCACACCCAAATAGGGGCAAATTTGACAAGCGATAATAAATGATCTGTGGGGTATCTTGTGAATTATAAGTCCCTTGGCTATTATTTGTGTTCCATGAAAGAAAGAAAGGTTTGGAATGACACGATTAAATGATTGCAGAATTTTCATTTAACCATGCCTTTAATTCAGTTTGCAAAGTGAAAGAAAACAAAGCAATCTTGAATTAATTTTTAAATCCGACCAACATTCCAACTGATGGCTTCACCTGCCTGACTTTAAAAAGGCTTTCATTATGTTCACAGTTTAGACAGTTGTGCTGGAGTTAAGCATGTGAATTGTTAATGGAGGGGTGTGGCACAGAGGACATGCTGAAGATGCTGTCGGTTTCAGTCCCTGCTGTTTGTGTTCACAGGCGACATGACGAAGCATGCATAATTAACCCCCGCTGTCACGTCTCATGAGTTGCCTTACATGTCCACACTTGTCAGTTTTGGCTTGGTGATTTTCTGCTCACAAAACATTTCTGATTATTAAACAGCTGACATGACCCTTGTCATGGTATAAGGCACTCAGTATAGAAAAGGGAGAAACTGTTGCATCAATTCAACAAAAGTCAAAGTATATCATATAGATAGCAATCACCCATCACCCATCAATACCAAATCAAGCCGACAGATCAGAGAAAGATAAAACTGCTCTAAAACATCTAAAACATTTTTTTGGCTTTTATTCACATAAAAACAATGATCAGCGAACATAAAGAGAAGCTCAACTGTACTTGAATCATAGGGTTATTATGCATGTGTTAACTTCAGCATTTTTATGAGCATTTATGACTCCTTTACTTTTTATATTTTCGTGGAAATGCTCCGTAACCGAGACTAATTCCAGATAATATCCTACAACACTTCAATATTTTTTACACAGAACAGCTTTCTTTTCAGCTAAGGCAGATGTCATGTCAGAAAATTTCATGAAATTTGCCTTTGATTGCTTGGATTGTTGTCATACGTGAAATATTAGGTGTTATATACTTTTCATCCACACTCATTTTAGTTAAAAAAGTGACCCAATTTCGAAATATAGGGTTATTATACATTATATTGTACGTTTTGCAGCTGCTGCATTTTGCCGATTTTGCGATAGATAGATAGATAGATAGATAGATAGATAGATAGATAGATAGATAGATAGATAGATAGATAGATAGATAGATTAAATAAAATTCGCATTCTTAAATGCATGTTGCTTAACATGTCAGAATGAACCTCAAACGTGCCATGTGACACATGAGAATGAACCGCATTGGTTCTCATGCTTGAGCATCCATTTACCAAAACTGAATGTTGTAAACATTGATCGCTGATGTGAATAAAGGCCTAAATCAAATCATATATCAATCATGTCTCTTCAGAAGAGCTCGATTCATATGGATTTTCATATCATCTCTTTAACATTTTGAATAGTTTTTCAAAGGAGGACCAGAAAGCTCTCAGATTTCATTAAAATATCTTCATTTGTGCTCCAAAGATGAATTAAATATTTGGTTTAGAATGACATGAGGATGATTAAATGTGGACAGAATTTTCATTTTTGGGTGAGCTATCGCTTTAAAAAATTAACGGCTATAAATAATTCTGTGCTGTCTCTTTAAAAGGAAGAATTCCCCTCAAGTTGCTAACAGAATAAATATGAATAAACTCATTTGATGGTTTTGTTGTGCTCTGTATCCACCCTAAACACTCGGTTCCTTTGATTCACTCCGACTGATTTCATGACATTCCAACCATCTCAATTTTGAACTCTCTCTCTCTCTCTGTGTGTGTGTGTGTGTGTGTGTGTGTGTGTGTGTGTGTGTGTGAATGCACAGGAAGATCTGAGGATCCCTCTCTGACAGGGCATCCATCCAGATAACTTTTCCTGTTCTGTGGCTGGGAACCATGATGACTGGGAGAGAAAACAAAAGGAAGTTCAAAGGGGGTGAGGAAAGCCTGCTCTGATCTCAGCCTGAGGAGGTAATGCATTAACATTCTCACTGCTGGCCATCAAAGAGAGTGTAAATGTGTGTGTGTGAGGGCACAGTGTGCCAAATGTTATATTTCTTCCTGCCCCAGTGAAATCACAGGTTTAGGATGGATTCTGAACTTTATTTTCAGCATTTTAAGTTAAATTTGATATTAATGCACGAGGAAAGTGTATATTTTAAGTTCTGTGACTGCTCAACAAGTCTTTCACAATTTTAATCATGCTTTAGTGTTTTTGAAGTTCACTTAAGGTGAAGTGTGTAATTTTTGTTGATGTTAAAATACTTGCACCATGCAGATCCAGCATAATATGCTGAGACAACTGTAAATAAACCGTTAGTGGTTTAATTTCCCTGAAAAGAAACATCGTGGCTCTGGTGCGATGAAAACAGTGTTCTGTTTGAGCATCTTAAAGGCATAGTGTAGTATATATAATGTATTTCATAATGTGATTTCTCAACATGGTGTGCTTGCGTTCTTTTTCTGTGGAGTGAACTGCTGAGCTAATAAAGAATTTTGTGAACATGCAGTTGTGCACATTGATTTCGGCTGAATAATAAATGAAATTTAGGTTTGTATCTTATTCCCTCAGAGCTGTTGTATTTGATCATTCGTTGATACTGCTGTAGAATTTCTTTTTAAAACTTGAAGCTGGTCGTTGTTCACTGCTATGAGTATAAGCAGGACGTGTTTCCAAAAATGAACGATCATAAAACATTACCAGGGTGAGTAAATAATGACTGAATTTTAATTTTTAATTGTCCCTTTAAACACTCATATAGCAACATTGACTTGTGTGAGTTTGGGGCAGGACTGTTCGTTTGCCCAACCCATGCAAACTGGGCAGAGTGTTTGAAAACAATCATTAAATGTGCAATAGGGTCAATGACATGACAGGTCTTTTTTTTTTGTCCAAAGGTCTTAATAATAATAAAAAACAAAGATATGACATCTAAAGTATGTGACGTAGTACAACTAGATCTCTTTTATTGCATCCAAAAGGTTTTAATTATATTTTGCTACATATTTTAAAGATTTTGAAGTGTCAAAAGGACATCCGGTTTAACCGTCCAAAGGTCTTAAAGTGTAATAAATGTATATATTTTTTATTCTGGCATGATTTTATAACATCATATATCAACATAGTGCAAAATGGTATTAAAATTATGTGTAGAAGTCGTTGCTTTGTTATGAGAAAGAATGTCTGGAAAAATGAATTTCATTGATGTCACTTGGAGTAACCAATATAAAGGGATTTTGGATCAAGTCATGTGGTCAGTATCATGTGACATCATTCAGACACCTGCAAAGGACCACATGATCGTGAAGCAAAGTAACTAACTCTCTCTTAACCTAACTGTTTTCACATGCTGAAACATCAGGTCATTTGGTGCAACCGCTATAAAACATAGAAAATGTTGTAATATTTTAAAAACTTGTACTAAATATAAAATGTTTGATTGTCCTTTAGCATTGTCTGAAAATATCGTCATTCGGTATAACCAAAATTTTGGTTAAACCGAATGACTTTTTTGGTGACAAATTTTGTCCATCTTGTAAAAATTACAAAAGAAGTGTTAATTGATTATAAAAAACACATAATCTCATTATTAACAATTAATAAAACTTCAAAATGAATTATATCTCCATTATGTTTTTTTTTTTACACTTTTAAAAACCTTATTCGTCAATGACCCAATAGGTGATCTGGGAAATGCTAACTTTAGCCCGCTAGCATTGAAAGTATACGATCCCACCCTCCCTGCAAATTGCCGTCCAAAGCCACGCCTCCTTCAAAACACCCGAACGCGCACAGACCAGAAACAAGACGACCAGAGACAACGTTACATCATGTGTCATTCACGATAAAAAATTAAAAAAAACGTTACAGTACAGTGACTAAAGTTAGGTTATGATGACGTATGATGAAAACACGTTGACTGACAGGGAACACATGTTATCATTTTATTCAGACCGAATGCAATGATTGAAGGAACATTTTATGGTCCTATGCCTTCCACAGATGATATACAGTACAGTCCAAAAGTTTGGAACCACTAAGATTTTTAATGTTTTTAAAAGAAGTTTCGTCTGCTCACCAAGGCTACATTTATTTAATTAAAAATACAGTAAAAAAACAGTAATATTGTGAAATATTATTACAATTTAAAATAACTGTTTTCTATTTGAATATATTTCACAAATTAATTTATTCCTGTGATGCAAAGCTGAATTTTCAGCATCATTACTCCAGTCTTCAGTGTCACATGATCCTTCAGAAATCATTCTAATATGCTGATCTGCTGCTCAAGAAACATTTAATGTGTACAATTGTACAAAATATTTGTGTACAATATTTTTTTTTCAGGATTATTTGATGAATAGAAAGTTCAAAAGAACAGTGTTTATCTGAAATCTAATCTTTTGTAACATTATAAATGTCTTTACTGCCACTTTTGATTGATTTAATGCATCCTTGCTGAATAAAAGTATTGATTTCTTTAATTCTTTTCAAAAAAATAAAAATAAAAATTCTTACTGACCCCAAACTTTTGAACGGTAGTGTATAATGCTACAGAAGCTTTGTATTTCAGATAAATGCTGTTCTTTTGAACTTTCTATTCATCAAGGAATCCTGAAAAAAAAAGTACACAACTGTTTTCAACATTGAAAATAATCATAAATGTTTCTTGAGCAGCAGATCATCATATTAGAATGATTTCTGAAGGATCATGTGACACTGAAGACTGGAGTAATGATGCTGAAAATTCAGCTTTGATCACAGGAATAAATTACTTACTAATTAAATAAATGTAGCCTTGGTGAGCAGACGAAACTTCTTTTAAAAACATAAAAATCTTAGTGGTTCCAAACTTTTGGACTGTACTGTATATATTTATAAAAATACATTTAGACCACTTGAAATAGTGATTGCTACACTCTAAAAAAAACTGTAAAAAAATTACACAGTAAAATACCGTTTTCCATTGAAACTGTAATACACCATAAAACAATGCATTCCGGGAAATATTATTTGTCATCTTCGAGAAAGTAGTCTATAAGCCTCTTTTTTTTTTTAAAATGACAAATATTACCCATAATGCATTGCACCTTTAATTTTACACGATTTTTAATTTTAACGGCGTTTTGGCTGCCTGAAAACGTAAGCTTTTGAAATCAGATTTCAACGTACAAATTTTATGAAAATTATATCATCGTCTCCATGTGAACAACAAAAACACAAATTTTTGAAAACGGTGACGTCATGCGCATTACGCGTTCAGTCTATAGGCATGTAATGATTATTTACAAAGTTACATCGCCATCTACTGGCCTGGCAGCGTTTTTTAGTCGTTTTCACAGATCCTTGGAACGTGAAACGTTCTGACAACGTTGTTGTCTATACCCCAAAAAAAGCATACCCTAAACATAAACATAACCTAAGTTAGTGTCACTAGTGGTGCACAAATTACACCCTCACCCGAATAATAATCCAACTTTTATGAGCTCATGAACCTGCATGCATTATAATTAAACACAAAACTCGTTTTGTTCATGATGGTGTTAAATGAATGGTAATTTTTCATGACTCATTTTGAGCACTGAAGTACCGCTGTCCTTCTGGGCATCATTCTTTCTCTACTTTTGCTCTCTCTCTCTCTTTTTTAATCATGTAAGTTGAAAACAGAGCTAAATGTGAAGAATCCTCTGCTGGAGTTTAGCAAAGAAACTCTCATTTCACCACCGCAATCTAACCCAATTCTCCAGTCCAAATCTGTGCGGAATAAATTGCCACAGAATACAAATGAAGGGGTTCAGAAGTCAAGATCTTGGCTTTTTTTAATGAGGACAAAAACCTATCAACACATCTAACCTGTTCTGCTTCATTTACTGCCTTGCTCTCCCTGGAGTCACTCCAGTTCTTCTTTTTTTTTCCTTGCGATTTGACTCTCTCTCTCGTTTCCCTCTTGGGCTTGGTTTCTACTGCTCTCCCCTCCTACATCTTCCAACATTTAAACCTTCACATTGCCAAGAGCGAACTCCGTTCCAGTAGGGAAAGGTCATTTTAAATAAATAAAGCAACGAGGAGGTATCTAGCCATCCCACACTCATGCGTTAAGACGCTGTGTGCCAGTTTTGTGATTTTTTCTCTCCTAAAGCTTCATTTGCCTGCAGGGCACCAGAGAGAGTTAAACAAGAGGAGCAGGACTTGAGAATCCACACCTACTCAATGGCTATGTCTGTGTTAGTCACGGAGCGCGGCTTGATTCTTTAAATGTTGTCGGCTCCTCAGCTATCTCGCTCTCGCTGTGGATCCTGATATATTAACATCCCCTGGAAGCATAGGCATGGCATTGCAGCTAAACAGCTGTGCTTGTTTGGTTTTGGTGAGATAAAAAATACAATAGTGTGTACAAGCATGAACAATGCGAAAGACATCAACAATACACAGCCATGAGACATCAAACCGAAACATTTTGCAAGACAGTGGCATACATCATGTGTTTGTTCTTCCCTCATATTTAAAATATTTATTTAAAAAAATCCTCATATTATGATCATAGGATCAATTTTAGTTTGTTCTTTCCTCATATTTAAAATATTTTAAAAATATATAAAATATTTTCCTCATATTTTGATCATAGGATCAATATTAGTGTTTGTTCTTTCCTCATATTTAAAATATATATATATATATATTTTCCTCATATTTTGATCATAGGATCAATTTTAGTGTTTGTTCTTCCAACATATTTAAAATATCTTTTATAAAAATATAAAATATTTTTTTCATATTATGATCATAGGATCATTTATCAATTTTAGTTTGTTCTTCCAATATATTTAAAATATTTAAAAAATATATATATAATATTTTCCTCATATTTTGATCAGGATCAATTTTAGTGTTTGTTCTTCCAACATATTTAAAATATTTTTTATAAAAATATAAAATATTTTTCTCATATTATGATCATAGGATCATTTATCAATTTATGTGTTTGTTCTTCCAACATATTTAAAATATTTAAAAATATATATATATATATATATATAATATTTTCCTCATATTTTGATCAGGATCAATTTTAGTGTTTGTTCTTCCAACATATTTAAAATATATATATATATATATATATATATATATATATATATATATATATATATATATATATAATATTTTCCTCATATTTTGATCAGGATCAATTTTAGTGTTTGTTCTTCCAACATATTTAAAATATTTAAAATATATATATATAATATTTTCCTCATATTTTGATCAGGATCAATTTTAGTGTTTGTTCTTCCAACATATTTAAAATATTTAAAAATATATATATATAATATTTTCCTCATATTTTGATCAGGATCAATTTTAGTGTTTGTTCTTCCAACATATTTAAAATATTTAAAAATATATATATATAATATTTTCCTCATATTTTGATCAGGATCAATTTTAGTGTTTGTTCTTCCAACATATTTAAAATATATATATATATATATATATATATATATATATATATATATATTTTTTTTTTTTTTTTTTTTTTTTTTTTTTTTTTTTCCTCATATTTTGATCAGGATCAATTTTAGTGTTTGTTCTTCCAACATATTTAAAATATTTAAAATATAGATATATAATATTTTCCTCATATTTTGATCAGGATCAATTTTAGTGTTTGTTCTTCCAACATATTTAAAATATTTAAAAATATATATATATAATATTTTCCTCATATTTTGATCAGGATCAATTTTAGTGTTTGTTCTTCCAACATATTTAAAAAAAAAAAAAAAAAAAAAAAAAAAATATATATATATATATATATATATATATATATATAAAATATTTTCCTCATATTTTGATCAGGATCAATTTTAGTGTTTGTTCTTCCAACATATTTAAAATATTTAAAATATATATATATAATATTTTCCTCATATTTTGATCAGGATCAATTTTAGTGTTTGTTCTTCCAACATATTTAAAATATTTAAAAATATATATAATATTTTCCTCATATTTTGATCAGGATCAAATTTAGTGTTTGTTCTTCCAACATATTTAAAATATTTTTTATAAAAATATAAAATATTTTCCTCATATTTTGATCAGGATCAATTTTAGTGTTTGTTCTTCCAATATATTTAAAATATTTAAAAATATATATAATATTTTCCTCATATTTTGATCAGGATCAATTTTAGTGTTTGTTCTTCCCTCATATTTAAAATATTTTAAAAAAAAATATAAAATATTTTCCTCATATTTTGATGATAGGATCATTAACAAATATCGCCTCCGGAAATCAATTTTGGCCACTACTGTATAAAAAATTATATTATGTTATTTAAATATATTTAATTATTAAAATGATTATTATTCTATTTAAATGTATCAATTGTATAACTAAATTATGTCTTTTAGGAAATTATTTTATTTTTATGTTTTTGTTATTTGTATTGTTTTCTATGTTCTATGGCCAAAGAAAGATTGTGTTATTGATTTTTTTTACTCTCATGATTTATATGCATCCTCCTAGAAATGCATTAATCTTTCAGTACAGCTGATGTTGGCTTGGTTAAGCGTTTGGATTTGCGTTCCATATCCCTTTTATTAGGTGCTCCTATTGTGCTCTTACAACATTCACCTGTGTAGTGTGTCCATATCACTGTGCCCAGCCCTGCCCTGAACACTCAGGGAATGCAGTGTGTTACATCATCTGGAGCAGCTTTATCAGATCCTGGAACAGTGGAGGGTAGAGGACTCTCAAAGGGTGTTTTGTCTTTCCCAGAGCTTAGAACTCTCTGAACTCACGGCTTACCCCGTCCAGACATGGGTATTTGTTTACAGCGGCCCAAATTTGGGGCTTTTTATCACAAGCTGGGAGAGGCTTTGGGAAGAGGAAGTGCTATAGAGCCGGGCTTCTTATCAGCAGATAGATACTAAAGCAAATCACTCGGGTAATCCAGCTGTCGTCTTTCAATTATTAGTTAAATAAACAGCAAATAAGTCGTTTGTCCAGCAGGGCTATAGCTATCAGTGATTGTTGTGTAAATTCATTTCTGCCGTTTTCTATTTGATTTATCTGTTTCCTTTCTCCTATGCTTCCCCTCCTTTCACTTTATTTCTTTTTTTACGCTATATTTATTTTCTGTATTGTCTATTACAAGTACTGTAATATTGTAAATAGTCATGCAAATAAAGCTTTTTTGACTCTAGTAACATCAGCATCACAATAACAATAATTAATCACCATACACTCTAAAAATGCTGGGTTAAAAACAACCCAAAATAAATAAAAAAATCAGACACATAATTACTAGAGGCAACAATAATAATCAAAACAAGCAATTTAATAAATGTGTATTGTTTAATTATTATTCATTAAATGTTAATGTATTAAACATATTAATAAATGTTCATTTCCAACATATTTTGGGTTATTTTATGCAGGCAATATAGTAATTTTTAAACTATGGTTGGGTTAAATAAAACTACCCAGCAGGTTGGGCAAACATTTAACCCAACCCCTGGGTTAAAACAACCCAACCGCTGGGTTAAAACACTGGGTTAAAACAACCCAACCGCTGGGTTAAAACAGCCCAACCATTGGGTTAAAACAGACAGTTCGCTGGGTTAAAAACAACCCAACCACTGGGTTAAAACAACCAATTTGCTGGGTTAAAACAGCCCAACCGCTGAGTTAAAATACTGGGTTAAAACAGCCCAACCGCTGGGTTAAAACAGACAATTCGCTGGGTTAAAACAACCCAACCACTGGGTTAATACAACCAATTTGCTGGGTTAAAACAACCCAACCACTGGGTTAAAACAGCCCAACCCCTGGGTTAAAACAACCCAACCACTGGGTTAAAACAACCAATTTGCTGGGTTAAAACTGCCCAACTGCTGGGTTAAAACAGCCCAACCCCTGGGTTAAAACAACCCAACCACTGGGTTAAAACAGCCCAACCCCTGGGTTAAAACAACCCAACCACTGGGTTAAAACAACCAATTTGCTGGGTTAAAACTGCCCAACTGCTGGGTTAAAACAGCCCAACCACTGGGTTTGTCCATTTTCAACCCAACTTGGGTTGCTTTTAACCCAGCATTTTTAACCCAGTGCATAATTTAGATAGAAATGTAATAATAATAATAATAATAATAATAATAGCATATATACACACTGTTGGGTGTAATTATTTACTAAGCAGTCTAATAACTGAAATTTAATTAATTTTCCCTTGAAAAAGTAAAGTAAGGGATTACTCTTAATTAATCTGTAATTTGAGTTACTTCTGATGCAATTTAATTAAATAACAGTACAGACTATAGAACAAATAGTACAGTAATCTAATTACACTGTTGAAGATGTCATTAGTAGCTAGTAACTACTTTTTTAGAGTAACAAACAAGATCGAAAGAAAGAAAAAAGAAAAAATAACCCTCCACCACCCATACAACATAAATCTCTAATCTAAATAACTGTATTTTTAAAAAACGAATTCTGCTCTGACTAATAATGTTATTATAGTGCAAAATGCTGCATTGAAAAGCTGAGTTAAAAGGAAACATTACATTAAAAATAAAAAAGTTAGTCAATGTTTAATGTGTAGAGTGATTAGAGCGGTCAGAAGTCCATCCACACTCTGAGAGACGCTCGGCTCTGGGAATGAATGGGTGCTGTAGAAGCCCCGCCCCATCCGGTTCTCCCGTCCAATGAAAACGCACGATGCACCATGATGGGACGTCACGCACACTGGCGTCGTGTCGGGATTGGAATGTAACAGAGTAACAATCGGAACAACTGAGCAATAGGTGACTGGGCTCGCGGATCAAGGAACTCCGTTGATTTTATTTGCGAAGGAAACATCCTGTAAAAGGGAAACGTCGCTTTCCAGAGCCGGCGTCCCGATGAAGAGGAAATCCACTTCTTGCGCGTGTGAAGGTCCACGGAGCGCGCTGGAATAAGAGAAATGCAGGGATTCGTGAGGTTACGGTGAACTGTTTTTGTTTCGGAGGTGAATGGAGCAGCGGTGGGCTTCAGTTTAGATTGGAAACGCCACGGCATCGTCGTTGTATTATTAACGACTTTACATCTTTTCCAGCGGGACCCCCTGCTCTCCAAAGGCGAACTCCATGAGTCAGTGCCGCCGCAACTCTCCGACGCGGCGTTTTTATTACTCCAACTTAAGTCAGTGAGTAAGCATACCTGATTGTGTGTTTATAATGATCTGAACAGCTTCGGATACGGCTGCGTTGTGAAATGTCGCTACTAGACAGACGAGCGAAGAGCCTGATGTAAAATCGCCCACATGCGCTGGATCAATCGCTTGCTGTTAGGTGATCGGAATCTGAAGAGTTGTAAATCCTCGCAGGCTGGAAGATGGCGGAGCAGTACTATAGCTGGAGGGGGTGGTGGTGCTGCTGCTGAGAGACAAACTTCCAACCGCTTGAGATTTATTTGCAAACACCGCGATCTGGACACATGCAGGCCAAAAAACGATATCTGATCTCGCTCTTGACTGGCGCCTTTCTAGTTCTGCTCTTTTACTTTGGAGGAGGAGGAGGGGTCCCGGGTCCGGCGGCCACGGGATCCAGGAGCCGACATGGATATAATCGTCCCGATCAGCCGTGGCCACACTTCTCGGATCCCTTACAACACTTGAGCCCGTGGGACCATTCGGACACGGAGGAATATAATGTGCACATATCGCCCAGGCAGAAGAGAGACGTTAACTCGAGCGTTTACAAGGGCAAAAGGTGCCGCATGCAATCATGCTTCGATTTCTCTCTCTGTCAGAGGAACGGATTCAAAGTGTACGTGTACCCGCAGCAGAAGGGCGAGAAGATCTCGGAAAGTTACCAGAATATTTTATCCACCATCGAGGGCTCTAGGTTTTACACTTCTGACCCTGGCCAAGCGTGTCTGTTCGTCCTGAGCTTGGACACTCTTGACCGCGACCAGTTATCGCCGCAGTACGTGCACAATCTCAAAACCAAGGTGCAGAGCTTGGCTCTTTGGAACAATGGTAGAAATCACCTCATATTTAATTTGTATTCGGGCACATGGCCTGACTACACGGAAGACTTGGGCTTTGACATCGGACAGGCCATGCTGGCCAAAGCAAGCATCAGTACTGAGAACTTCAGACCTAACTTTGACGTATCCATCCCCTTGTTCTCCAAGGAGCACCCAAGGACCGGTGGGGACAGGGGGTACTTGAAATACAACACCATTCCACCTTTTAGAAAGTATATGTTGGTATTTAAGGGGAAACGCTATTTGACCGGCATCGGCTCAGACACGAGGAATGCCTTATATCATGTTCATAACGCGGAGGATGTAGTTCTTCTCACCACCTGCAAACATGGCAAGGATTGGCAGAAACACAAGGACGCGCGATGTGACAAGGACAACGCCGAGTATGACAAGTGAGTCCCTCAAACTTGTGTTTTTCTCATATGATCGTGTCATCAAACATCTTTTTTTTTTTTTTTACTACATGGAAATGTCATAAAAATATTAAAACATAAAGTCACAAATGTGCTTTTTACACTTAGAGATGGGTTAACTCTCATATATCACCTGGTTTCAAGATTTCACCTAAGTCTTACGTTTTTATTTGAATATTTATGAGGTCAGTACATTGACTGGATGAATATGCTACAGATTAATCGCGTATTCAATTAATTGTATTGTTCTCAGTTTCTAATAACTTGATAGCTTACCTGTGAAGTTGTCGCCATTTGGTTGTCTGTTCTAACGGTTTCCTTCAGCAAAACTATACAGCGCGCGAAAGTAGCTAACTGCCGCTTTAGATCCACCATTCACCAGTTATTTTTTTTACCACATGGAACTGTCGTTAGAAAATAAAAATTAAAGTCACAAAAATGTGCTTTTTACACTTAGCCATGGATTATCATATCTCCTGGTTAGTTAGGTTTCAAGATTTCACCTAAGTTTTAACGTTTTTATTTGAATTATGAGGTCAGTACACTGACTGGATGAATATGCTGCAGATTAATGGCGTATTAATCCAATTAATTGTATTGTTCTCAGTTTCTAATAACCTGATAGCTTACCTGTTAAGTCGTCATCATTCTGTTCTAACGGTTTTAACGGTTTCCTTCAGCAAAACTATAAAGCGCGCGAAAGTAGCTAACTGCTGCTTTAGAACCACCATTCACCAGTTATTTTTTTTACAACATGGAACTGTCATGAATTAAAATTCAAAGTCACAAAAATGTGCTTTTTACACTTAGCCATGGGTTAAGCTTTCCTGTAGCTCAGCTGTTAGAGCGTGGCACTAGCAATGCCAAGGTCATGGGTTCGATCCCAGGGATTGCACATACTCAGATACAAATGTATAGTATAATGCAATGTAAGTCGCTTTGAATAAAAGCGTCTGCCAAATGCATAAATGTAAATGTTAACTCTCATATCTCCTGGTTATTCAAGTTTCAAGATTTCACCAAAGTTTTTATTTGAATATTTCTCGTTTTCCAATAACTTAATAGCTTACCTGTGAAATCCTCGTCATTTAGCCTACATCTATTTCTAACGGTTTCAACGGTTTCCTTCGATCGGCAAAATTATAGAGGGTATGCACGTGACGTCACCGTCGACCGTTATGACTGCGGTCACACCCATTGGTCACCCCATTGGTTTTCAGCGTGAATGCCGCGAAAAACACACAAAACGCATCCAAAACGGGAAAGAGCTTTGCGACTGACTTTACAAATAGCTTTGACACAAAATCTGAGGTATATTTTTACAGACTGCGAAAGCTATAGGAAAAAATAAGCAAATAGGTCGCTGCAATTCACAGAAACAGCTGGACTCCAAGCAAAGAAACATGTTTTGCAGTTATCATTTGTGTCAAAATGTTGGATTTTTGGGTAAAATCATACCCTATATATTGTATTGTGCTGACAACTCATCAATTAAATATTTACGATATTATATTCTGCATAATTGGGTGTTTTTAAATAAACGCTGACAAAAACTATACCCCCGGTTCCACAGACAAGGCTTAAGCTAGTCCTAGACTAAAATGCATGTTTGAACTGTTTCAACTGAAAGAAACTTGCTCTGAGATATCTCAAAATATGTCAGTGCAACTGTTTTGTCTCAAGATGCACATCAGTAATATTTTTTTCTAAGACACATTTATAAAATTACTTCAATGCCCTAATTGAACTAAGGCCTAATCCTGGTTTAGCTTAAGCCCTGACTGTGAAATCGGGCCTACAAGTTTTAGGGCTGGACGATATGACGGAATATATAACATTGATATAAGTGATTACTCGGATTTAGACTTGCCTATATTGTATTTATATAAAGCGTTCACAGGCCGATTTGCTTTATGTATTTCTCCAGCGTCGAAATCGGCACACATATAAACACGATTTCTGGCTGCATGTCAATCCATGGATTAGGTTTCTTTGACATGATATAAGGAACACTTTCGACCCCAACCTTTAGTGTAATCATTTGTTTTACTTGCGTTTTTGCAGTTTCCCCTATTAAATCCAGTCATGCAGCAGGTTCTTTTGCCACTCAGTCCAGCTGAGGGAGTGCGTTCTGGCGGGAAAGTGACGTCTATGCATACCCTCTATACAGCACGAGAAAGTAACTGCCCCTTTACTAGGCGCATGAATATTTACTTAGGTAAACACAGAGGCACTTTATGATTGGTTGTTAGTTATTTCACACTCCATTGGCACCACAGGGTTTCATAACCCAGGGATAGTTCACTCAAAACTGAAAATTTTGTCATTTACTCTCCCTCAAGTCGTTCCAAACTTGTATGAACTTCTCTCTCCTGCTGAACACAAAAGATGATATTTTGAAGATTATTAGTAACTAGTAATCCCTTTTGACTTCAATAGTATGTTTTTTTTTTTCCCATACTATGGAAGTCAATGGCCATCTGCTTGATTACCCGCATTCTTCAAAATATCATCTTGTGTGTTCAGCGGAAGAAAAGAAATTTGTACAGGTTTGGAACAACTTGAGACTGAGTAAATAATGACAGAATTTTCATTTTCGGTTGAACGGTTCCATTAAATGCGGCATAAACCATGTTTTAAAAATACAAGTGTGAAACCTTGCTTAACTCTGAGATATGCATGGCCTTAACCTGAGGTTTTAAACGAACGTAAAGCACAAAGTCAATAGCCTGTGATATTTTGGGAAACTGGTTACCATGGTAAAACCTTGTATGGGGAAGTTGCCTGTACATTGCAAATTGGGTCACAATGTATTTTATTGTTTGCAATGTGTACATTGGAATTACATAAATACTAATGTTTCATAATTACACTTTCTTGCTGTTGTGATTATAATAACAGAATATAAGTTGGACCTCTCTGGACTACTTGACTTGAAAGATGTTTTGTAGAGTGTCACGCTGTCCAATTTTACCCAGCAATGTGCCATTTTTATGCAAGCTGTTTCAGTGAGTTGTGTCATCTTGAATATTTTTGAAGCGGCGCCTTCATGTGCCATGGAGACCAGCAGGGCTCCCGGGGTATGTGTTTTACACCGGATTGCGAAACGCTTTTATTGCTTTTAGACAGCCATTGACATGACAAACACATTCCCAGGTACAGTAGTGAGCCGTAATCCTTTCGGTTTTTATATCCCAACTCTGTTGCACTCATTTTAAAACACCTCCACCATGGGAATTTCACCCTAATCTCGGATATTATAGCAACCCAATCAGGATATGTTTGGACACGTCTCATATGCCCGAAATATAATGCGAGGGAACGGGCGTACGACCTTGCATAATTAGAAAGCTGACCCAGTGTAAATAAACCGTAATTGGAATCTTTTTTTGTCCTGAAATGTTAACACGCTCGCAAGTAGATCCGTCACGCTAGCTGTGATTTCTGATTAAACGGATAGAAGTTAATCAATAATCCGCCTTTAACTGTTGCCGTTCTCTAGAAGTGAATGGACTGCATAGTCAAGCACATTGAATCACAATCCGTTAGAATTCACTGATAATTTCACTGTACATTGTGAGAGTAATTACCTGGTGCATATCACTTCAAAACAGCCTGAGTGCTCATTAATGGGATTTCAGACTCAGCACCTAGAGGAAGTCAGCGCTCTTCCTCCCGCTCTAGAGCCCACTCCTGGTTAGTCATGGCACTAATGCTGGTCGGTGTGCAGATATTTTTGGCACCATGTTTCTCCCTCCCATGATGCTGCTGAGGTGCTTCTCAGCAGGATGTGGTGCTGTTAATTGGAGTGTAAGTGTGTGTGTGTGTGTCTGTAAGACAGAACAGCTGTTTGGAACATGAGCGAGCTGAGCCATGCAAAAATGACCCAGCTGACTGGAGTCTGCAAAATTTATTTACCGGTATTTATTTTTTATTTGGTGACTTGGCTGGGGTCAATGCTAAAGATTTTTCTGCTCTTCAAATTTTTACTTTTTCCATGCCAAAATGTTCACTTGGCCCCACCACAAAAAAAGTAATAAATAAAATAAAATAGGCCTAGTTATTGTTTTCATGTTTTTGACCCATAATGTTATGGCACCAAAAACTAGTCTAAATTTCAAATATTGTTTATGTAAGCTGTCAGCAATAAAAATAAGATCAAATGATGAGCAATAGCACAAATAAATACAACAGAACAAACAAATTAAATATACTGTAGGTCTAAAGACCTGTACACACTGGGACGAATATCGCACGCTCTTATCGTCAGCGTTTTTCGAGACGTTTTTTGTGTTCATACCCAAGCGATTTTTCAGAGTGAACGTGCAAATGCACTCCCTGCCGGTATATGGTGCTTGTGCTTAAAGGTAGTGCAAATAAACATATTTATGATATTAATAAAGTTAAAGAAGATAAAAATGCAGATATAAAATGGCATACGTATGACATATGAGAGATGGTAGTCAGAAACGGTAGTGCAAATAAACATATTTATGAAATAGACATTCTCAACTATATTTCTTGAATGTAAAAGGAAAAAAAACTGTAAAAATACAGAAATAATACATATCTATTGGTGTGGCCAAGAACTGGCAGAGCACCCATAGCGTGCATCTCCATCAGCTCCCTATTTCAGTAGTCAGGGCACTGATCAGGGAGTCGGCCACATTCATTTACACGACCTAGGAAGCTAGGGAGCTGATTGAGACGCAGGGATAGTTTGTAGGGGTCTTCCTCGTCTACTTACTCAGTGCTCATATTGTTATGAAAGTTTAGCATTTGCTTTTGTTTTTAATCCTTGCTAATTTAAACATTCAAGTGCAAGAAGACACAAAAGAGAACTTAATTCAGAACTCACGCGCTGTTTGAAGGCGGCTTTCTGGTTGTGCGCTTCAGATGCACAGCGTGCAAGTATTGAATTGAGTTCTCTTTTTCGTGTCTTCTTGCTCTTGAATATTTAAATTGGCAAGGTTTTAAAACGTGCAAATGATAAACGTTTGTGATGATGCATAACTTGCCTGTCAACTGTGCCCGGGCCGTCCTTATTGTCAAGCCCTGGTTGGCGTGATTCGACTGCGTGATTTTCCAGCTTTTAGAATGACTTGCATCTGAATGGTTTCAGGCACCGCTGGTCCGACACAGTGAGCCTGCCAGACTTAAAGTTGAGACTTGGCCCTGCGACTGAAATTCCTCCATGCCATGGTTTGGAATTTACCAAGCTGGAATAACTCAGCAGTGCCGAGCGTTATTAAACAATAGATTCATTCAGTACTGTGTCACAAAGCACAGCGCTGGTCACTTCCCCAGCTGGAAGAGTGGAGGAAATCCGATCTGCCTCAGTGTGATTTGTGGAAGTTGTCACATTGATCTGATACAGATGAAGGAAATTATTTCAAATCCCCCTGCTGCAAATGATATTCAGTCTGGTATTAGACTCTAAAACTTTTTTTGGTACTATTAAATTGTAAAAATCGTGTTTCCTGGAAAATGAGTCACTGCGTAGATATAGAAGGGGTAATATTTGCAATGTCAACATTTTTCCCTTTAGAGTATCTGTGTTTTTTCCTCTGTTAATCCCTAACCAGATTTTTTATTAACGGTGTCCTTCTCACGAGGCCATTCAAGGACACCACAAAGACCAAATTTAATATTTCACCTATTATTCCTGCTCATAGCCTATTAAATCATTCCAAGAACACAAAAGAAAAACTAGTTTCGTCAGCTTTAGTTGATGGACGGCTTTCTGTTGGTGCATGTGCTGCACGTCATCGTTACACTGGTGAATAGAATGAAGTTGCATTAGTTTTTATGTAGTGAACACTGTAGTTTAATTTGTTTAAAACGAGGCACTTCTATCCCACTGTTTCTCTTATTTGTTTCTCTTGTCACATTAATAAATCATGAATTTTTCATGATCTCACCTCAGTCAGATAAAGTAGTGGCCCGAGCTTGTGTGACAAATGCTAATGTGAGGTAATTAGCCTGAATAGAGTTCTGCTTAATTACTGTTCGTTGATTATATATTTTCTGTGCATAATGTGCTTGGGCTAAGGCTGGCTTTATCTGATCGCAGCACTGGATAAATTGCATGTTAAAGCGAGGAGGTAATTTGTGTGTGTTTAGTTTGAACTGTTTCCTTCACAGGAATTCTGCTGTAATTGAATGTTTTTTGATCTTTAAAAGAATATTGGAGATGTTGAGGCGTGGATATTGTCCCAGCAGGTTTGTTATGTGTATTTGTGTGGGTGGTCAACACCCCCTATTTTCTCCATCCCAGTCTGGGAGACTCATTGACCCACTTTCAGTGGGATTACCACAGGAAAATTCCCTCCGGCCACAAAAAAGACCACCAGACGGATTCAGAAATGGTCATTGCCGTCAATTATTACTAAGTGTAACTACAACCAACTCTTGGGGGTAAAAAGAAAACTAGCATGCTTTGAAGTTAAGTTCTGAATGTTAAAATCTAGTACAAGCCGTAGCAACAGAACTGGCAGTAATTGGGGAAAAAGGAACGCAAAAAAGATTATTTTTATCCAAAGCCTGTCAATGAGCTCTTGAAGAGTACGAGTTCATAAGTGGCATCGGAAAAGCATCTTTCATTCCTTCTCCAGGAAAACATGTTTTCTGAAAGGAATTTGCAGAGCAGGCCATTGATTGGTTCACAGTTGAGTGGGATTTCTAAGAGGGAATGTCTTTTTTAAGGAAATTATTTAGGTCTTGCTTTCTAAATGTATCTGAAGTGTTAATTTACTCTTCTGGCTCGGTGAGATTATTTCTCCCAACATTAATATACACTACCGTTCAAAAGTTTGAGTTTTTAAATGCATTTATTTAATTAAAAATACAGTAAAATTGTGAAATATTTTTTCGATTTAAAATAACAATTTTCTATGTGAATATATAGTGAAGTGTAATTTATTCCTGTGATCAAAGCTGAATTTTCAGCATCATTACTCTAGTCTTCAGTGTCACATGACCCTTCAGAAATCATTCTTATATGCTGATTTGCTGCTTAAGAAAATTCTTTAGTTACTTTTGATCAATTTAATGCATAAAACTATTAATTTCTTCAACTTTTCAATGGTAGTGTACAAAAAAGCAAATGGTTTCACACACATTTATTTGAGTCTTGAGTCATTTATCTGCTGAAATGTTGACGTCAGTGCTGAGATGGGCTGTAAGGGTGCTGGTCTCCCCCGTGACCATTAGCCACGAGCATTAGCCATGGCCTTTTAATCCAGCTCTCAGGGGAGAAAGTCTTCCACTACTGCTGTGGTTTTCACTGTCTGTAGATCAGCCTCACAGTGTAACACAGCAGTTTGCATGCTAATTTGGTGCTAAAAGAGGCAATCCACCCTTCCTCAACACCAGACTTGTCAGATTCAGCTTCACACTCATTCTGGGACGGATGAAGACATCTGCAGCAGTCAAATGTTTAGAAATGCAGGTGTCATTTAGTGTTGCTAAAACGCTTAAGATTTTTTCCGCAGAAGATTTTGAAATGACAGATCATATAACAATGTTAAGAATTAGTTTTTCTGCTGTAAATTAGAGATGCATGATTTTGGGTAAATAGATTTTTTTTCTTTCAAACAGATAACTATTTTCTCACGATTCTGAACGGACGACACAACAAAATAGCATGTAATTTACTAGAGGGTTTGGCAAAATGTCAATTGCTGCAGTCTATTTAAAATGTTTAATCTGAATGAATTACTAAAAAAATCAGGTTGAGTGAATGATTCAACGACTCACTCATAAAGACTTCACTTGTTTCATTACTGGATGAATCAATGTTTTTTGAGGGAATCTCTTGAATGAATGAAACAATGACAGATACATTTTTAAGTTTCTTGTCGCCACCTACTGGTGTAATGATGTAATTGATACAATCTTTATTTGAAGCATCAAGTTACTTTCAAAAGGTGATTTACTCTATTTTGACATTGGGGTTTATATCCTAACTATAAACTTTTATCCCAGTACTTCTGTAACACAGAAATAATGATACCATGTGGTTTGAAAAGACTGTTTTTGAAGCTGTATACATGACAACTGCTGTGATTTTGTCAAATTACTAGACAGGCGAATCATTGTCATTTAGGAATGAGATCATGTGGGTTGTTGAATCAAGATCGCCATCTTTTAACAATTCATTGTGCAGCTCAGCTGATGTCTAACTTGGTATACATGACATTGAATATGCAAAGCATTAAATACACATTTTGCGTCATGATTTCAGCTGAAGCTGCTGGTTTGGGTGTTTTTACAACTTCAGGGTAATTTAAGGATTTTATTAGAGTTGTATCATGGACTCTATCAAACTAAATATTGAAACAAGGCTCTCACAGTTCGGCCCGCAAGGAGCAAAAACAAACATTTTTCAACTCTGTTCTGAGGAATTTGAAGGGGAATTGCTTAAATTCTTTGTATTGCTTTTTTTTTTTATGTGTCATACATACAAATCTACTGGGAGACTGTATAGGACAGTGGGGGGCTGCTATAGAAAGAGCGTTTTGTTTAAGCGCTAGCTGATCTAATGGCTCGCGCCCAAGCCGTTTTATGTTTTGATTTGACTACCTCTCCAGTGAAACGGCTCTCTTGCCCCCGGGCGCTGAGGGGCTCCTTTGTGCGAAAGTTTGCTCAGATTCTTTCGCAGCCTGTGCCTTGTTGACACCGCGGCCCCTTCTCATCCCCCACAGGAACCCCCGTCCTCTGCCAAAAGCTCTGAAACAACTTCCCCCTCCCCCTTCAGACTTCCCATGTTTTCCCCCCTCAGAAGTCGGATTCACAACACTGAAACAAGCCTGATAGCTTTTGAATTCTGGAAGGCATCAAACAAAAGGCCACACAGAGACACTGGCTTCCATGATACTTCATGGTTCAGTGCCTGAGCCGTGTGGCTTGTTGAAGGGATTTTCCCAAAAATGAAAATTCTTTCATTATTTATTCACTCTCATGTCTTTCCAGACCTGTAGGATTGTTTGTCTTCGGTGAAATAGACACAATAAAAGCCAATGAGGCTGTTTTGGACCCCATTGACTTCCATTGCATTGGCAAAAACCTACTTGAAAATAACATCTTTTATATTCTACAGAAGAAAATCAACACACCAGCTACCGCAATCACACATAACACCCTAGAATAGTGGCGACAAGCTTTGGTTAACACCTTTATTGACACAGTATGCCGTTTTCTCGCACAGGAAGCAATGGTTTAATTATTTCTTACGCCAAGGTCTCGTCAGATAAGACACGTATGAATGTTTATAGAGAGTCTGGGGTAAAGTTCCGCTTTGACTTCGCCATTCTGATGCAGTCTTCAAAAATAAAAAAGATAAAGGGACCTTGAAGTGAAAATCGGTTTTCACGTAGATCTCATTAAAGGAGCTTGTTTTTTGTTGTCGGTGGTTGTAACCTTTAATTATAAATGTTTTTCATGTTCTATAAATAATATGGCGTCAAGGATTGCTAAGTAGTCAAGAAAGCTTTTCACATGATTCAGAGCTTTGACCTGAGCAGGGTTCAACTTTCAGTGGTGTAAATGGGTTGTTTACTTGTTCTAAGGCAGTCATGATAATGACATTTTGGCTGGCTAAAAATTAATTAACAATATTATTATCCACTTTCTTTCAGCATAAAAATCATATAGAAAAAGAGGCCTATATAATGTTCTATAAGGCTTTGAAAATATTGCACATTGGTAGAATGGCGTGAATAATACTACATATTTTTTAATAATTCAGTCTCTTTGATCCACTTTAGTTTTAGTTCACTTTTCATTCTATTTTGTTTTTTTGCAACCAAGCTTATTAACTGTTATATATTTACCCTATGAAATCCATTTTATTTTTTTCCAAATTTACAATTTTAATTTTTCTGGATTGTTTTTTTTTTTTTTTTTCTAGACTCTTATTTAATGGTTAAATGAATTGCATGTCTAATGAATTGATAATAACGTTTATACAATTTAACAACAATTTATTAAAAGTTTAATACAATGTATTTTTATTTTTCTATGAAATACATTTTTTCTTTCAAATTCAGTTTTATTTTTCCCAAATTCCATAGTTTGTTTTAATTTTTCTGCATTCTAAAAACAAAAACAAAAAACAAAAAATTCTGCATTCTAAAATTTTAAAAATCAAAAAGCCTATCATTCAAAAAACTCTAACAACTTTTTTTATTTTTATTTATTTATTTTTTTTTAACAATAATATGGCCATATGAAGTGTTTTATAAATATTATTATCAAAAGTGTGGCAATCAAATGAAGGCATAAAACATTAACAATTTATTTAAAAAAAATTAAAATGAACATTAAGGGAGTTAAATTCTACTGTACAATAGTAATATTTCTGTTATAATATCTTCAAGTTAAACTGAACTTTTATTTTGACAGGTTGTCATGAAGACCTTTGAGTTTTTTTAGTTTTCCTCAAATTTAAATGTAGTATAGTGAGACGGCAGAAGCTGAAAACACCTTGAACATAATCATTTAATATTCACAGGCATAAATCCATATCTCAGTTTAAGTGTACAGCCCTCATTTGGTTTATTCCTCAAATTTTTCAAATTCCATGACATACATTATATGGTAAATACCATTTTTATGACTGGATTCTGCAATTCCATCCATGTTTTCTGCATCGCGGAACTAATTAATTAATATTTAATTTTAATATATTACTCTCTTCAGTTGAGGGTGTGTTTAATTTTGAATGCAATTAATTTATTTTTCATTTGTTCATTTAAAATTGCATCTTTGTAGGGCAAAATTACTTTTGGAATTTAAAATATACAATAATCACAGTTATCTCAAGGCCTAACTTCATTACATTAACATTCCTAGCCAAAACAGACGAGATATCAGAGATCAAATAAAGCCAGCTGTATAGTGATCCAGACATTATAATTATTCAACCTGACCTTGACTGTCTTTCCCATCCAGATTAATGTTCCTCTGTGATTATTTTTCACTACAGCTAAGAAGACAAGGTCACTGTTGAATATAATATTGGTTGATTTTGCAACTCATCGTGGACTGAAAGCGAATGGTATCATAACAGCCTTAAACTTTGCAGTTACATCATAACTATCAGTGCATGTTTTGAACATGTGACACAACTGAGAGCGCGCTTGTTTACTCGCAGGTATTGTGGAGTATCTGCATGTTTGGTTCCTAATCTCCTCCCGTTTTAGTCCGGTGCTCCTTTTGGCTTCCCATCAGGCAGAATTATGTCTGTGACTTTCTTTGTTATCGTCTGCCTCAAAGAAAAATGGTGGTTTAACATGAGCTCTGGGTGAGCCGTGTGATGCGGTTCTTCATCGTTTCATGTGCTTACGTGATGGAGGGAACACAACACGCATGTTTTTTTTTAAATTCAGTGACTTATTTTTAACCCGTGTCGTCTTTGCTCTGCGTCTGGGTTAGCGGCGTTCGCAGCATCAAAGTGAAAAAGGCCTTCTGTGCTGAAAATCTGTTCTTCCCCTTCCTCCTGAGCTTGCAGTGATGGTGTCGCCGGCGAAGTGTTTCACCACAGAATACTGAGAATAAGATGGTGTTTTAACAGTACTGTGGTGATGATACGTGTTGAAATGTGTCGGGCTCGACTTCATGATGTTAGACTAGAACCAAACTAACCATTGAGCTTCCAGAGCACAGGAAACGCATCAGTGACACTCACTGAACGTGACAGAATATCTGTCTGTAACATCCTTGCGTTCTTTTACTATTGTTCTCATTCTTTTTCTATCGTTCTGTCATTCCTTTTCTGTCGTTCTATCATTCTATTGTTTTTTTTCGCTTGGCTGTCTTTTCCTATCATTGTTGTTTTTCTATCATTCCATTGTTTTCTATTGTTCTATATCATTCTATCGTCTATCTATCATTCTTTTTCTATTCTATTGTTTTTCTATCATTCTATCGTTCTTTTTCTATCATTCATCATTCTTTTTCTGTTCTATCGTTCTTTTTCTATCATCCCATCATTTTCTATTGTTCTATCATTCTATATCATTCTATCGTCTGTCATATATCATATATCTATATCATTCTTTTTCTATTCTATTTTTTTTCTATCATTCTATCGTTTTTTATCATTCTATTGTTCTTTTTTCTATCATTTTTGTCATTCCATTATTTTTCTAGCATTCTTTTTCTATTCTATTGTTTTTTCTATTCTATCTGTCTGTCATTCTGTCTATCATTCTACTGTTTTTCTCATTCTATCATTCTTTTTTCTATAGTTCTATATCATTCTGTCGTTCTATCATTCTATTGTTTTTTTCTATCGCTTGTCTTCCTATCATTGTTGTTTTTCTATCATTCTATATTGTTCTATATCATTCTATCGTCTATCTATCGTTATTTTTCTATTCTATTGTTTTTCTATCATTGAATCGTTCTTTTTCTATCATTCATCATTCTTTTTCTGTTCTATCGTTCTTTTTCTATCATCCCATCATTTTCTATTGTTCTATCATTCTATATCATTCTATCGTCTGTCTGTCATTCTTTTTCTATCATTCTATCATTCTTTTTCTTTTTTCTATCATTCTATTGTTCTTTTTCTCATTCTATAATTTTTTTCTATCATTCTATCATTCTTTTTCTATCATTCTGTTCTTTTTCTATCGTTCTATCATTCTGTCGTTCTGTCTATCATTCTATTGTTGTTCTATTGTTCTATCGTTCTATCATTCTATCGTCTGTCTGTGTCATTCTTTTTCTATCATTTGTTTTTCTGTCATTCTGTTCTCATTTTATCGTTCTTTTTCTATCATTCTATCATTCTTTTTATTCTGTTCTTTTTCTATCGTTCTATATCATTCTGTCGTTCTGTCTATCATTCTATTCTTTTTCTTTCTATCATTCTATCGTCTGTCTGTCTGTCATTCTTTTTCCATCATTTGTTTTTCTGTCATTCTGTTGTTCTCATTCTATCATTTTTCTAGCATTCTTTTTCTATTCTGTTTTTCTATCATTCTATCATTTTTTTCTATCTTTCTATTGTTTTTCTATTCTATCTGTCTGTCATTCTGTCTATCATTCTGTCATTTTTCTATCATTTTGTTCTTTTTCTATCATTTTTTTCTATCGTTCTATATCATTCTGTTGTCTGTCGTTCTGTCTATCTTTCTATTGTTCTTTTTCTATCATTCTATTTTTCCTATCATTTTTTTCATTCTATTGTTCTTTCTATCGTTCTTTATCATTCTATCGTTTTCATTCTGTTCTTTTTCTATCGTTCTTTTCTATCGTTCTATATAATTCTATCATCTGTCTGTCATTCTGTCTCATTCTATTGTTCTTTTTCTATCATTCTATTGTTTTTTTCTATCATTCTATCATTTTTTTTCATTCTATTCTTTCTATTGTTGTTGTTCTATCATTCCATATCAATCTACCTGTCTACCATTCTATCTGTTGTCTTTCTGTCTGTCGTTCTTTGTCTATTCTGTCGTTTTTTTCTGTTGATCATTCTATATCATTCCATCTGTTTGTCATTCTCTCTATCACAGTTCTTGAAATTTCATTTAATGTTCTCCTACCCTCCATTCCAATACTGATATCAATTCCACCTTGTGTTTGCTGCCTCAATTCAAATTCCATTCAAATTCAGAAATCAAGCTGGTATTCAATTCAGAATGGTGCACGATCCCGCTACATAGAAAATGAATTCCATTTTTTTTTTTCTATTGTAGGAATGAGTTTCAATACTTTTTTGGACATGTTTGTTTACCTTCCTGACTTTTATGATGACACTCTTTTTCCAAATGCTTCTGCTTTTAGCACATGTAAAAGTCCATCTCTTCCACCATCGAGGCTGAACTGGCATAACCCCTGAACGCTGTGATTGTTTACGTAGCTTTTCTGAATCCTTGTATTCCTTCCCGTCCTCGTCTAAAAAACAAATGCTGAGGTGTATGTGGTCAAGACTTCCAGCTTTCACTAGCGTGGTGTGTGGGCTGACTTTGAGAGTGTTTGCCACTTTGAGTGGTTTATATGGTTACCCAACAATATTTTATTTATTTTTTTTTTTTTTGGTGCACCATCTCTGTTTTCCCCATGTTCCCCTCTGGTTTTCTGATGTACTCCGACCATTTGGTTCCCTGGTGCTTTCGGACTAGAGCATAAGTTGCGGTGGGCATTCATGTGGAACCCAGGCAGCAATACAGGATGAATTATTCAGCACATGTGTTTTATTCATATTTTTGTCCTTGCAATTTTGTCGAGCATGTCCACTCTGTCTTTCTGGCCCTTCTTTTGCTTTCAGTGTCACAAAACAATGGTAAATGTTTGAATTTGTTATGGTATGAGAATGATGATTTCTTCATTGTGGTTATGGAAATATAATATGTTAGATTTTACAAGTAGTAGAAGCCAAACATTCATTATTCAGTTGCTTCTAATGTAGAGTATCAAGCTGTATATCTAAGAGCTCAAGATGCAGATGTCTTTTATTGTGTAGCTATCCTGCTTAAACATTAAACATCCGCCGCAGAAAAGCTCTCCACCCTCTCTAGTACTTAAGTAAATGTCATTAGCCAAGGCTGGTCCAGCTACTGAAACCCTTTCAACGTAAGCCTCTCGTACAGTTGACCCTATTAGTAGCTTGTTGATGGAGCTGAAAACAGGCTATTGATTAATTGATTTTGTGCACACTAATGGATGGCCAAGCCCAATAAAGATAATTGCCTCTTGGATTAACCTTTTTGTTGCAGAGATTTGAAAAAACTAAACTGATTCAGTCTTTAGATATGACACTAATTCTTTGAGGAAAAGCTGATGATAAGGTCATGTAGCAGTCGTCTGTCTCGGTCAGAAATAAAAAGTCATTTCTTTCGTCACCATGCTGACCTTTCTCTCTCATTCTGTCAGATGAAGAGATCAGGAAGAGTCTCAGACTCGCCATTTGTCTCAGATCACTTTTGTACATCTTTCAAGTCTTAATAAAAAAATGTGTGTACCATTTTGATAAAAAAGAAGAAAAATCTTCTACCCACCTCTTTATGTGGATTCAATTAGTTTTTGGTTTGTTGCAATGACTATTCTATAAAATCGCTAAAAAAAATTTATAAAAATAGTCTGTTTTCACAGCATTTTTTTCCAATTTACTGTTATATTATATCTGTATTCTTATGTCCATCCATCCATCCATCCATCCACCCATCGTGCAGAAATGTGCAAAATCGATGGCCATCCATCCAGTCCCATCCCATCCAATCCCATCCATTGTGCAGAAATGTGCAAAATGGATGGCATTCCAATCCATCCATCCAATCCCATCCCACTTTGGTACATCTTTTCAAGTCTTAACAAAAAACTATTTTGATAGAAAAATACTTCTTTATAAAGTATTGGGTACTGATTATTTTCCATCCATCCAATTCCCAATCCATTCCCATCCATCCATCCATCCATCCATCCATCCATCCATCCAATTCCCATCCATCCATCCATCCATCCATCCATCCATCCATCCATCCATCCATCCATCCATCCCAATCCATCTATCCATCCATCCCAATCATCCATTCCATCTCATCCCAATCCATTCCCATTCCCATCCCAATCCATTCCCATCCCAATCCATTCGCTTCCCAATCCATCTATCCATCTATCCATCCATCCCAATCCATTCCCATCCCAATCCATCTATCCATCCATCCCAATCCATTCCCATCCATCAATTCCCATCCATCAATTCCCATCCATCCATCCATCCCAATCCATTCCCATCCCAATCCATTCCATTCCCATCCCAATCCATCTATCCATCCATCCCAATCCATTCCCATCCCAATCCATTCCCATTCCCATCCCAATCCATTCGCTTCCCAATCCATCTATCCATTCCCATCCCAATCCATCTATCCATCCATCCCAATCCATTCCCATCCGTCCGTTCGTCCATCCATCCGTCCGTATTCACTACTGGAGTAAATCTTATTTACCAGTGTGCTTTATTGATTTTTTTTTTAAATTTTATTTTATGTGTTATTCTCAAGAGTAAAAAGACTTCTTCACTTCTCTAAAAAAAAAAAATCTCATTGTCTCATGTCACTCTATACGCTCTATAGTCACTAAGCAACTGAAGCAGAAATGGGAGACTGTTTTTGGACTGAAAGGATTCTGTAAGCCTGTCAGACATTTTTTAAATTGACTATTTGTTTTTTGCTATGCAGCAAAAATAAATAAACACTTTAAAATAGTTATTGTATTTTGTCTTAATATGGTGCTCTGGTTTCTGTAAACATGTTTCTTACAGCCATCTGACAGCTGTGGTCTCCTGTCTGGCAGTGACTGACAGGGCCTACTTGTCCTTATCAAAACTGCAGTAGGGATTTGTGCTCTGTCAATCATCCAGCTTGTTGAAGGTGTCAGTAGCTTGATGCTCCTATAGAATCAGTTCAAACTGTGAACCACAGCAAAAAATACACCTGGTGCTGGAAATGTGCTCTGTAAACGTTACTAAGATGCTCTTTTGCATTACTCATATTGTGATATAAATTTTTGGTCATATCACCTACCCCTATTGACTAGAAAAATCTTTATTCGGGGGCAGCCCTAAAAAATTATTCCATATGGAAAAAAGGAATGGAAGGAGAACAGCAAACATCCCAACTTAATCAAGGTGACATTATACTATGCTAATTTCTGCCATTACTTGCCTGGTAAGTCCTTTCCTGATTGCAGATGGCAGACTTTACAGCTTTTTCAGTAGCTCTAGTGCCCTGGGCACAGCCGTAAATCACACACAACTGCGAAAGGGGATCAGATCACGCTCAGGTCAACTTACTCGGCAGAAAGCGTTGAGTGTCCTCTGTGAACTGAAGGGCCAAAGCTGGGTTTTGCCTCAAGGGTGCTATTCAGCAAAATCATCGATGCACACCCATCACATTCCACTAAGTCAATGCACCTGGGAAAGGACCCGAACCTGTCTGGGATCGGAGTAGAGAACCTTAATTATGCTGTACGCCCGGGAGGGTACGTGGCAACCTGGAAAACTTCATTATGGGAGACACAAGAGGATAGCAGCAGTTCAACACTCACTCCTCTAATGATGTTGTCAGAACTGCTACAGGTTTTCCTTTCACCTTTTTTCCCTTAAATGTCCCCTTTTCAGCAGCCTGACTCACCGAATACAATTATGTTCCAGGAAAAGCCTGGGACTGCTGGTGAAAAGCTGAATAGCAGGAAAAAACTGTCAGGCTCAAAGGTGGAAGGAGCCCATTTGTGGCTGTAATTTAGCACATGAGTGAATTGCACTATGGTTATTGTAGGTGCTCCGTCGACTGGATCTGGGGCGGCATTGCTTGTGACCCTGAGAGATACAAGACGAAGAAGTGCGGTTCTGGGTACATGCTAGTTGGACGTCTGTTGGGCAGCAACACCTCATCTGGGGCCCCATTTATCCTGTGCATCTTGTCAGCGGGAAAGAAAGCCGAGTCAGCAGAATTTGTTTAAAAGGGACCTTCACTTAAAATAAACAGCTAGCGAGGCAATAGCCAGAAACTAGAGCAGTATATAGCCTCCGTTTACCAGGCTCACAGTTTAGAAAATGGAGATCCAAAGCATCCAACTATGCAAACAAGTCAGCCCAAGTCTTTTTTTTTTTTTTTTTAAATCAGGATCTCTACAAAAGGCATTTGCATGTCATCAGTGTACAAATTGGCTTCCCAATTCCCCAGCCACAGACAGTTTGGCCAGCGTCCATCATCGCAGTTGCCAAAAACAAGTGATTCAGAATATGTCAGGAAGGACTTGGTCTTTCCACCCACCTCCAGAGTTTCTGCATTCACCATAACAGAGAGAGCAAGAACAAAACCAATCCAGCTCTCCAGAAAAATCAATCAAGCTCAAAGCAAAAAGAGAATGGGGGGAAACTGGCATTAGTCTGATGATTTTCTATAGAGCTGTGGAGACGTGCTTCTGTAATTAGACACTGCCTTTATTAACGTTTTCAACCGGGGGCTTTAATGAAAGGAAATGAAGGGCCCAACCTCACAGGGAGGAGAGGCAATTGTGCCAAATCTACAGAGATCGAGCTGCTGTGAGGGAACGTTCCAGCACAGCAGCATCTATCAATGCCCAGGAAAAGATTTGCAATGCCAAGCCAGTGCCGTTGTGCCCTCCCACTGGATCGGAGCACAAAAGATTGCAGGGGGAAAAGCCCTCATCAGGCCTTTCTTAGCCTCTGGACTTTATTTGCTGCATTGTGTTGTGAAGAGCTCTTGGCAGGCTGTAGATTCTTGGAAGTGGGGCGAGGGTGCTTTTTTTCCCCCCTTCTTGCTACATGCCCATTAATCAAACCTTCTCCAATCACTGCCAATACCACTGTCTGTGATTCCCAAAGCTGAACTGTCTGTCACAGTGCTGGAAAATCCATCTGTTCTCATTGTAAATGATAGCCATATCTCAATTTCAATCTAAGACACATAGTGGAGAGGAAAATGATCTAGGTGGGAATCAGTGAAGTGCACAGATTCTCAAATGTGTCCTTGTAGGACCTTGTTATGGGTTGAAGGGAGAAAAGCCTTAACACTTGCCATGCAATACGATTGTCAGTCCTTTGAGTGCAATTCTGTATAGACTAAGTTTAGTAGGGGTCATATGATGCCAGGGTTGCCAGGTCTGCGTTTTTTTTTTTTTTTTTTTTTTTTTTTTTTTCCCTACATCTGACATCATTTGTAGCGTGCCTCCCATCCAATAATCGCAAAAGGCTTTGTCTTAGCTTTCAGATTCTGTCCATTTTATCATGCAATTCAAACAATAAATGGCACCTCAGTTCAAGCAGCAGCACAAGTCTTTTGCTCCATTTTTAAAGAAGTTATATCACAAAAACATGCATGAACATCAGAAGGTATGTTGAAAGATACAGTACAACTTACCGAAATCCGTATCATCTCTCATCTAATCTCTCAATCTGTGTTTCAACCATGGAAAGATGTCAATAAAACAGCTTGTGAAAAATAGCTGTTTCCATCCAAAGTTGCAAATTTAACTTGTGCCCAAATTTGGAAGATTGCATCAAACGTTTGAGAATAAAGCACTGTTTCCATTCAGTGAATCGAAGAGAACAAAATCGTCACTTTCTGATAAACTGGCACTAAATATCACCAAGAAAAATGGAAGTTGCAGTATAGAGGCCAATGAATAAAATAATTTCCATCCCATCTCAAAGTCTTTTTTGATGTGCATCAAGGAATTTATTTGAAAAAAGTGTTTCCATCATAGTTTATGCACATGTTTTTGTATCGCATAAATTTATCCGACTCTTGGCATTTCCATCCAGCATTTTTTTTTTTTATGCGATATCCCAAAATGTGGATGCAAACACATCCCAAACCCATGCATTATGGTCCAGAGATTGCCTCTGTCAACGTTAGTTTACCAACAGTAAAATTAGTTTGGTTAAAAATAGCTGGCACCCTAAGGGTTAAACTATTAGCATCCGTGTTATACACCTGCGAGAAGCGTTGCTATGGTTGTAAGTCTCAATCTTTGAGAGTTTTTTTTTTTTTTTTTTTTAAATTAACTGAGTTAATTAGTAGTCTTATAAACAGCCAAGTAGTCAAATCAAAGCTACGTCTCTGGGTGCAAATATTATTTTGTCCAAAAATAGCCAAAGGATTTAAAATGTTAGCAAATGTGTTTCTTGTTTACACTTGCAGAGAACTGAATTGTTGCTATGGTTATTACTGTCTTTGCAAATTTAACAGTGTTAGTATGAGCTAATTAGTAGTCTGATACAGTCATTAAGTAGCTACATCTTTGAATCCAAATGTTAATTTAGTCAAAAATGGCTTGCACCAAAAGAGTTAAACTATTAACAGCTATGTTTCATGTTTACACCTGTAGGACATTGAAACGTTGTGATTATCGCTGTCAATCATCATGAGTTTAGCAGTGCTAAAAATTAAGCTAATTAGTAGCCCGATAAACCGCCATTGAAGTATATAATTCAAAGCAATGTAGTTTTTTTGAGATATCTGCTTTATCATTGCCTATCCCAAAAACCGCTTTGCCCTTTAGTAAGACAATCCGTTGAACTTTGACTCACCTGTTATTGACTAATATGATTAAACCTCAGTAAGTTTTAGGAAGTGAAAGATGGATACTGTGCATAATGACTCACGGTGACTGAGCTGGCTCTGTTGTTCTCTAGGGAGTGTTGTAACACCAAGGAGAGGAAGTGATGCTTCAGATTTTTTAATTAAACTTCAACCCTCTGGGGAAGAAGCAATCTTATCAATGCTCTGTGGTCAATAAATGGCCACCGCAGCCGTTTAGAAGGCCTCTATAGTGAACGTCCCCAGACCAAAAGGTTTCATATTTGGTAGATGCTTGGCACAAATGCTAAAAATACAAGATCTATGATTTGGCAAGTTTTTTTTCATTTAATGTAAGATTTATGCTCTGTTTAGATCACACATGGGTCTCATTTGGCACATGGTTTAGGAGGAAAATGTTGGGAGAAGACCATCTAAATATATTAGAATGTTTATTTTTGTGTGCATCCTTCTTGACTTTGAGACTTCGATATTTATCACGATACTCATTTAAAATTAATGGGTAAAGAAATATTTGTTAGACCTTGAGAATGAATGTAAACATGTAAACTTGTTTTTTCTTAATTAAACTCCACAGAGTAACTACGTTTTAATTTAGGGCCCGATTAAATCCTTTGTATTTTCCCCCAAATACTTTGTTTTCAGTGTTTTATGATTTAGTCAAGCTTTAAAAATGTAATCGAATGAAAAATTTCAATCAATTTACAACAAAACATTGCATTTTTAATTTTTGTCAAATAAGATGCTGCACAACAAAACCGTATCGATTTAAAACTTTGATGAAAAAATATCTCAATATAATATAATTATTACTTTGAGAAGTACATTTTAGTATACAGTAGTGATATATTTGTCAAAACTTCGGCTTAATTTGAAGAAAATATATTTGACAGTTTGTCATAAAGATCTAAGTTTGTTTCAGTGTGTTTCAAGGTAGTTTTTCTCAAATGAAACGGTGAAAAGCTTGTGAAGTTAGATTAATCCATATCAAGTAAAAATGTCCATCATCGTTATCAATGTAAATTTACTTCTCCATATGATATCGTTTATCGCCCACCCCTACTCTGAGGAATTGTCTAGACTCAAGCAACTTTAAGGCTTCTGCATTACAAATTACACTTCATAACTGGTTTTCTAGATGCAGTTAAAGTGCGACACTGGATTATGATAGATTTTCTTGCTAAAATCATCATTTTAGTCTAGGACTTTGCTTAATCTTTGTCTGGGAAACCTGCCCAAAATGGTTTACCTTGTTCCTGTCAAGTTCATTTTAAGAATACCATCTTTTGGCTATTTTTCACAATGACTAAAGCATTTGGCTCGGGTGGTAAAGTTATTTTATTTCACGCAGTGCATGATCTGCCCACCATTACTCTGTCTGTAGCCCATCTGGTGAACAGGCAGGTAGGAGTCTTCGCAGAATCGGGTCTGTGAATTCCAGTCCCACTGTGCCTCATTAGGAGAGGTTTGGGGAAAGAGGGGGGTCACGTTATCACGTTATGTGAAGTGTGTTTGTCGCTCTGCAGATATTCCAGCAAGTCTCAGGAGAACAGGTAAATTTCAACATCCTTATAAGTGCATCACCATGTGGTTTCGTATACATACGAGAAGAATGCACTCCGTTTTTTAGGTCTGAGTTGAGTTGGGGGATATTGTAAATCAGTCCGGCTCCACCTCTTCCTTTCATCTGTCCGCTAGCACAATTTTCCTCACTTCCTGCCCTACAAGGATGGAGGAAATCCAAACAGATTGTTTTGTTTCTCTGGGATGCTGTGATCGGATTCCTTACTAGCTCTGTGGGAAATTCCCAGCTGATCCGGTGCAGACTAGATCAAGATGGACAGCACAGGAAACAGACATCATTCACAATCACTTAATGCTTTTCATTGGCTGTTGATGCTTGTGTTGATGGACATTTTGTGTATTTTTGCAATTTTTTGCTGATTGAAACTTGCTTTTTGTGATGTTTTCTGCATTGTTGTTGCAAATTCTGCTGCTTTGTCCCAAAGATAGTCTTCAACGAAGATAAAATTCAACAAGACTGGCTCTGGCAGTCAGTGATGTTCTGCATCGTATGTCTATTATTTTCCAGCAAAAGTGTGTTTATTATGAATTGCATGAGTTGCATTCTAACTGTACCATTTACCAGATCGTGGTGTTTTGTCTTTTATAAAAGAAACACTTTTGAACTTTTGTGGCTTGGCTAGAGAAAAAGATGTCAGGTAATGTAAAAACTACTTTGCATGTGCATGAAGAAAAACAGCTTATTTTTGAGCCTGTGAGCTTTTTATTAACAATCCAGATGTAGTCCTGAATGTTTTGTTTTGGTGGAGAGATGAGATGCAACTATAATTGCAAAAGAAGAATATGAAAAACACTTCAGACAGTAATATTACAAAAATAACTTCATTTGTGGTGCTTCTGACATTGGAACATGAAATAGCTTGGCTGTGGCAGTACAAACAGGTTCAGGTGTCTCGGCTGAAGTGTTTGTGGACGTGGCGGTGGCAGTTGTGAATGGTTGTCCTTTGGCGGCCCACCAGGCATGAGGCCGTCTGCGTGTCGTGAAGGGTCTTGCCCCCTGTGGATGTGTGTCTGGTCCTCACGGTGACCCACACAGAGACACCAGCACTGACCCCTCCTCTGCCTTTAGAAATGTCCCTGGTTCCATTGGACATCTCTGCTGTAAAGCACAAACATGGTAGAGGCCAGACACTGTCTTTTTAGAATAGTTAGTTTGTGTAATCTTTTAGAATCTTATAATGTTTTATGTTATGTTTCGCTATGTGTCGCTACGTGTCATTTTGTTGTGTCGTCATGTTACGTGTGGTTATGTTATGTTAAGTGTCATTATGTTATGTTTTATGTTACATGTCGTCATGTTGTTACGTGTTATGTTACATGTCATTATGTTATGTTTTGTTACGTGTCGTTATGTTATGTTACGTGTCGTTATGTTACATGTCGTTATGTTACGTGTCGTTATGTTACGTGTCGTTATGTTACGTGTCGTTATGTTACGTTACGTGTCGTTATGTTTTGTTACGTGTCGTTATGTTATGTGACTTTATGTAAAGCACAAACATGGTAAAGGTCAGACACTGTCTTTTTAGAATAGTTAGTTTGTGTAATCTTTTAGAATCTTATAATGTTTTATGTTACGTTTCATTATGTTATGTGACGCTGTGTCGTTTTGTTTTGTCATGTTACGTGTCGTTATGTTAAGTGTCATTGTTATGTTACGTGTCGTTATGTTACTTGTCATTGTTTTGTTACGTGTCGTTGTTACGTGTCGTTGTTACGTGTCGTTGTTACGTGTCGTTGTTACGTGTCGTTGTTACGTGTCGTTGTTACGTGTCGTTGTTACGTGTCGTTGTGTTACGTGTCGTTATGTTACGTTACGTGTCGTTATGTTACGTTACGTGTCGTTATGTTACGTTACGTGTCGTTATGTTTTGTTACGTGACGTTATGTAAAGCACAAACATGGTAAAGGTCAGACACTGTCTTTTTTAGAATAGTTAGTTTGTGTAATCTTTTAGAATCTTATAATGTTTTATGTTACGTTTCGTTATGTTATGTGACGCTGTGTCGTTTTGTTTTGTCACGTTACATGTCGTTATGTTACGTTACGTGTCGTTATGTTACGTTACGTGTCGTTATGTTACGTTACGTGTCGTTATGTTTTGTTACGTGACGTTATGTTATGTGACTTTATGTAAAGCACAAACATGGTAAAGGTCAGACACTGTCTTTTTTAGAATAGTTAGTTTGTGTAATCTTTTAGAATCTTATAATGTTTTATGTTACGTTTCGTTATGTTATGTGACGCTGTGTCGTTTTGTTTTGTCACGTTACATGTCGTTATGTTACGTTACGTGTCGTTATGTTACGTTACGTGTCGTTATGTTACGTTACGTGTCGTTATGTTACGTTACGTGTCGTTATGTTTTGTTACGTGACGTTATGTTATGTGACTTTATGTAAAGCACAAACATGGTAAAGGTCAGACACTGTATTTTTAGAATAGTTAGTTTGTGTAATCTTTTAGAATCTTATAATGTTTTATGTTACGTTTCGTTATGTGATGTGTCGCTGTGTCGTTTTGTTGTCATGTTACGTGTCGTTATGTTAAGTGTCATTATGTTATGTTACGTGTCGTTATGTTACTTGTAATTGTTTTGTTACGTGTCGTTGTGTTAAGTGTCGTTGTGTTAAGTGTCGTTGTGTTAAGTGTCGTTGTGTTAAGTGTCGTTGTGTTAAGTGTCGTTGTGTTAAGTGTCGTTGTGTTACGTGACGTTGTGTTACGTGACGTTATGTTTTGTTACGTGACGTTATGTTTTGTTACGTGACGTTATGTTTTGTTACGTGACGTTATGTTTTGTTACGTTACGTGTCATTGTTAGGTTTTATGTTACGTGTCGTGTCATTATTTTATGTTATGTTGCGTGTCGATATATTTTGTTACGTGTCGTTACGTGTCATGTTATGTGTTGTTGTGCCATGTTGTTATGTGTCATGTTATGTCATTGTTACGTTAAGTGATATTTGTCATTGTTATCTCGTTATGTGTTGTACCATGTTGTTATTACGAATTTTCACAGCATTAAAACAAATCATATGGTCCTATTTTATTATAATCTCAATTTTTAGCAGGACAATTAATCATCAGCGCAAAATCCATGACTGTGATGGGTCTAGCATATCTTAAAATACTGCTGTAGTCATTTTATTCATTCTAAGCAAAGTATTTTCTCTTTTTGTTGGGTAGATTTACTATTTCCACTTTTATTTCTCTCTCACTTTGTATGTATCTCTAAAGAAAGCCTGGACTTTCTGTCCTCTCACCTCGTGAACTCCTCTTTCGTCCTTCAGATCGCACCTCCTCTCATACTTCCATAACTGAATAAAACAAGTTTGACATTTTCTACCTCGACCTTCTGTGGTTCTCTTTATCTCGTTTTGTTGTTGTGGAGCCATTAGAGGAAACCCACCGTGTTTTTTGATGATGCTGGATGGATCCTGAGGGGGAAAAGCAAGACTCGCAAGGCAATGATGGGCATCTGTATGTAAAGAGCTGTAGATATGTAAATGACCGACTGAATGACATTTGAATGGCCTTGCTTTTTTCAGTGGCCGTGTTGAATAGCTGGTGGATGTACTGCGATTTGAATGGACTGTGGAATGCGTGGTGTTTGTGTGTGGATGCGATGTGATGTGCATTGGGAAGGATTTCGAGATGCAGACATATATAACAATTGTGTGTCATGGTTCGCTCATCTTGGAAACAGGATTTTTCTATTTGACGATTTGAATGATTCTGAAACCTTAATGTTTTCAGTGATGTCACTAGAAAGCAAGGAGAATTAAATCGTTTCTTTAAATCAGGGGGTTTCAACCTCAAAAGATTATTAAACTCTTCACAGTACTTTTAGAGGTGGAATAAATGCAATCCAATAATCAGCCTTAACTGTTAAAGACAAATACTAAACAATCAAATATGTTGTAACATGTTTCATTAATTTATTTTTGTAAGAAAATTACTGATTTACAGATTTATCATTTGTTCACCTCTAAAGTTTTTTTTTTTTTTTTTTTTTTTTTTTTTTTTTCAGTTGATGTCCCCAAATCCTCTTATTTTGCAACCTTTCCTCACCAACCACCTGTCATATTTGACTTTTTAAAATATTTTTTTATTAATTTTTTTTATTTATTTTTATTTTATTTTTTTTTTATCAGTTTTATCAGTTTTATTTTGTTCCCCCTCATTATCCGCATTATCAGCCCATGTTTGCATAACTTCAGAGTTCAGAAACTTGGCCAAACTTGATGTGAGCTACCGTTGGCATGCTGGAAGTGAGCCAATCATAACAGAGGTCATTTGCATGAAACCTTAAAGGTACAGTAGCAAAAAAGGACCGTTTAAAGTCACTATGAAATCAAAATTGACCATTCTTAGCATGATTATATCATTACTTTTTGTAAATCCATGTAATCTTGAAATTAGAATAACTTCCCCTCCCTCTTCTCTGATGATGAGGGCGGGGCAACCTGTCACTCACATGAGATCCACCAATAGCAAACCATCCAATTAATTCCCCACAGACAAAATCAAGCCCCGCCCTACATTTGTTCTTGTTTGCGAAGCAGTTTTACTTGGATATACAGCACAATAGTGACGAAAAACTAGTGCAACTTCCATTTCATAACAACTTTTAATTCTAAGGGTCAAAAGAATACTGCAAAATAGTTATGTAAAAGCCAACTTATGACTCTTATCGGTGGCAGAAACATTATAAATAGACTTCAGGTGAAAATAAATGTTAGAAAATGTATTTTTGTCACCTAACATCACAGATCTGCTGACATCTGCTCGCTCCATTGTTGGAGTGATTTAAGAGAGCGTGTGAGGTTTGTGTACTGTATGTAGTGTGGTTCATGTGGTGTATTGAGTTTCACAGGGCCCTGGGGATTCTTTTATTGTCTTGGGTAACGTTGCACTACTGTTATTTCGGTTAGCCTCAGTTTGTACTTTCATTTCATTTTTGAAACTGAGGCTTTTACACCAATTAAAGCGGCATCTATCTCTTTCAAACTATTTTCTAGCATTTAACAGTTGAATCTTTATGCAGTTCTCTCTGTGTGGAAGCGTTCTCGGTGATTACATCTCTCGTTTTAGAGGACGCTCATTTAGTCACTGCATTTTTAAAGCTTTAAAGCAGAGTTATTTTTAAGTGCCGTCGTATATTCCAGTGCGGAGAGCCCCGCGTGCGATGCCGTGCTGTAAATGAGGCAACACGTGGATGCTGCTTATAGATCCAGTAGCAGATGATGAGCACTTTAGAGAGCTGACAGCTGGAACCGGAGTCTCTTTTTAGTTAAAGACTAAGAGTGTGTGAGTGAGAAAGTAAGGCTTACCGCATGTGCCCATGTTTATATGCAGGCATGAGCGTCTGACCCTTCCTGCATTCTTGAGCTCATAAGATGAGAGCGTATTTGCTCGTTTGTGTGTTTATTCTAGTCCAGCAGTGTGTTGATCACGGAGGAGCAGGTGGTGTTTGCCCGGTCTAGCCTTTGAGGGTCAAAAGTCATTCTGGGAAAAGAGCGGCCTGTCAAAGGGTTTGGAGACATACCGGTGTTCCTCTGTAGTCCGAGTAAGATCAATGAGAGGCCGGACTGTCTGACAGCGGAGCGGCACTGCGGTATTTTTACAGCATGGCTGACCCTGGATCAGCGTTCATGAGGAACCAATGAGATTCTGTGTTTTAGGCATGCCGTGCCTGAAGGGTTGTTTGGATAGTGATTCAATATGTTTCCTTGCTATGAAAAACGAAGCCAAAACAGCATTTCAATTCGCATTGGTCTTTTGCAAAACAGAACATGTATTGGGAAATAATGTTGAAATGTGTTAAAGGGTGCATAACGCACACAGTTTCTGCCAATCTTGTCAATCTTGAGTACCTATATAGAGTAGTAGTGCTTCCTTCATATCTCCAAAGAGTCTTTAGTTTTATCACACATACAAAATGACAAATCTTTCTCAAGTGCAGCGCTGCGGACAACTTCCGTAATAACCCGAACGAAGTACGTTGATGATCCCTTTATGATGTCATACAGGGCCATACACAAAAAAAACAAATTATACGATCCCTGAAGGAGTCTATTTGACATGAAATACTAATGCTCTGTTTGCATGAGAATCAAACTCTTTAACAGTGTAAAATATTCAGAATGCATGAAATGCCATTAAACGTGATTACGTAATGCGTGGCACATCGCAGAGCTAGTGCAAGACGAGCATTTGTGGTTAAAAAGTATACAAGTTTTTATTTTTTAGAAAATGGTCGATGGTTTGGGTTGATGTGCATCTGGGATCATGTAGAGCTCTTTGAAGCTGCACTGAAACTGGACCTTCAACCCTTTGGTCCCTGTTGAAGTCCACTATATGGAGAAAAATCCTGGAATATTTTCCTCACAAACCTTAATTTATTTTCAGCTGAAGACATGAAAATCTGGAGGTGAGTAAAATATCAGGAAATTGGAATTTTGAAGTATATATTTTTTTGTGTTTTTTGTTTTTTTATTGATCATAACATGAAAACAATTATAGGCTTATTGGTATTAGTCAGAATTTAAGGTTTAAAAATTCTGTTTTTATTGGATGTTGTCTTCAAGATGTTGATTCTGATTGGACAATCGAGGCATTCTGCAATTAAATAATTTTGAATAATGACCTCTAACTGTATAATTACTCCTTGTCGCATCTCTCCACTCTTTCTTTTCATTATAAAATCTCAAATCCACTTCATTATTTTTTATTTATTTGTCTCTTGTGTTTTTGAGATAATGTCTGGCTGACTGTCCCTGAATTCTCTGATAGAGCACTAAAGTACAATTAATACCCACTGACACACATATGCAACATCGATAATCCTCAAGAAACATAAATTAGCAGGGAGTTAGTGTCACGCCACTAACCTCAGAGACTGACCGTAGGCGGATTCTCAGCGGGATGTGCTTTGTCAAGATTTGTAAAGAGTCTGCTGGCAGTCTCACTGGAGTCATCGCTCCAATCAAGACAAGAACTGAAGACAAACAGTTACTCTGATGTGACCGTACATGCCAGGTGTAGAGATCTGTCTGATCCCTCAGAGTTAAGGGTCACGGCGGCGCCGTTATCTACAGCCCAGGGCAGGATTGCGATGGGGTGTGTAGTTAAGAGGAGAGATTTGGACCGGAGGGTCATTTGGTATGGATATCTAGTACTTCTGTGTACAGATTCCAGCACTTAAGTCGCCGTGTGTGTAGGAGTGTGTTTGATTTCCCTGAAGTTAAACAGCCAGCATTTCTTGCATTCTGAGCTGCCGTGTGTGTGGTGCGATAGAGTGAGCTGAACACGGTTTTTGCGTTTGAGGGAGAATTCATTAATGTGTGCATAGTTTGTCCTGTGTGTGTGTGTGTGTGTGTGTGTGTGTGTGTGTGTGTGTGTGTGTGTGTGTGTGTGTGTGTGTGTGTGTTGGGTTATCGGTTTTCTCTGGGCTTAAAGGATTAGTTCCCTCAAATATGAAAATACTGTTATTTATTCACCCTCATGTTGGTCCAAACCTGTATGACTTTATTTATTCCCTTGAAAATTTCGAAGAATTGTGCTGGTCGCTCGTTTCTGTGCAGTTACAATGAACTGGAACTGAAGCTTTCAAGCTTGAAATGGAAATTGTTTCATTGTTTACTCGCATGTTCCAAAACTGTATGATTCACTTTGTATTTTGAAGATATTTTAAAAAAATGTTTCAGCTGCCAAAGAAGTTCATACGATCTGTGTGTTCTATATAGAAGTTTAAAGAAAGATACTTTATCAGTAGAAAAAAATTAAATAACCCATTAAAATTAAAGTATTATGCAAACATTTAAGACGTTCTGCGTATATAGAAATACAGGTAGTTAAATAGGGGATTTCGCAGTTATATAGGGGCTTTCACACCGGGTAGTTATATAAGGGCTTTTGCACTGGGTAGTTATAGGGGATTTCACAGTTATATAAGGGCTTTGGCACCGGGTATTATATAGGAACTTTTGCAATTATATGGGGGCTTTCGCACTGGGTAGTTATAGGGGATTTCACAGTTATATAAGGGCTTTCGCACTGGGTATTATATATGGACTTTTGCAATTATATAGGGGCTTTCGCACTGGGTAGTTATAGGGGATTTCACAGTTATATAAGGGCTTTGGCACCGGTATTTTATAGGAACTTTTGCATTTATATAGGGGCTTTCACACCAGGTAGTTATAGGGGATTTCACAGTTATATAAGGGCTTTCGCACTGGGTATTATATATGGACTTTTGCAATTATATAGGGGCTTTCGCACTGGGTAGTTATTGGGGATTTCACAGTTATATAGGGGCTTTCGCACCGGTATTTTATAGGAACTTTTGCAATTATATAGGGGCTTTCACACCAGGTAGTTATAGGGGATTTCACAGTTATATAAGGGCTTTCGCACTGGGTATTATATATGGACTTTTGCAATTATATAGGGGCTTTCGCACTGGGTAGTTATAGGGGATTTCACAGTTATATAGGGGCTTTCGCACCGGGTATTATATATAGACTTTTGCAATTATATAGGGGCTTTCGCACTGGGTAGTTATTGGGGATTTCACAGTTATATAGGGGCTTTCGCACTGGGTAGTTATTGGGGATTTCAGTTCTATAGGGGCTTTCACACTGGGTAGTTATTGGGGATTTCACAGTTATATAAGGGCTTTCACACTGGGTAGTTATAGGAACTCATTTTCCTGATTGTATTTGAAAAACTATGAAAACGAAAGCCCCTATATAGAACCTTTCTGGCATAAAGGGATTCTTTTAAAATTGGGTCAAGAACCCTAGAGTTCTAAATAGAACTCCACTGAATCTTTATTCTAAGTGTACAATAGTTTTGCGTGAGAAGCAAACCAAAATTTAAAGTTTATGCAGACTAAATGAATGAAGCCTGTCATTTCACTGGAAGATAAAGTTAAGACATTTTGATATATTACGAAGTTAAAAAAAAAAACAGAAATTATGAATGAATGCGTTTTTTTTTTTTTTTTTTTAAAGGTGAATTTTCATTTTTTTCATGCTGAATTTAAGTCATTATTCACTGAAAATACTGGCATCATCTTGGTGTATTCATTAGAGAATTAACAATGAAAGAATGATTCTTTTGAGTCAGATCTTTTTAGTGAATCGGTCAATTCAGTTGACAAATCCAGTCTGAATTATATTCACAAATCAGACTGATTTAGTTCTTAAAGGGGTGGTTGATTATGATTTCACTTTTTTTAACTTTAGTTAGTGTGTAATGTTGCTGTTTGACCATAAACAACATCTGCAAAGTTACGACGCTCAAAGTTCAATGCAAAGGAAGATATTTTCTTTTACAGAAATCACTTTTTAAGGACTACAACAAACTGGTAGGGACTACAGTGAGCTTCTTCCTGGGTCAGTGACATCACAAACCCCAAAATTTACATAAACTCCGCCCCTGAGAACATGCAACAAAGGGGGTGGGGCCATGTTGGGCTGCTTTAGAGAAGAGGAAGAGTTGTTGTAGTAGAGTGTTGTTCATTTTATGCCGGACTGCTTCACAAACGAGGGTCAATTCAATGCTGGATTTGCACAAAAGATGAACATGACGGCACACGCTAGTGGATGAGTTGAATCCACTCCACAGCAACTGCATAAATTTATCCACTAACCATTCAGAAACATCCAGTTTCATTCTAAAAGTTGTAATTCTTCCTGAGTCTCTCCATCAGTGTTTGAACAATGTAAGGCTGAACACAGTCATCATTTTGGCTGCGTGAGATTCTCCAGCTTTGTTGTTGAGCAACCGAAGCTGTTAAAGCTCCGCCCTCTTCTAGAAAGGGGGTGGGAGTAGCAGCTCATTTGCATTTAAAGGGACACACACAAAATGTTTTTTGCTCACACCTAAATAAAGGCAAATTTGTCAAGCTATAATAAATGATCTGTGGGGTATTTTGAGCTGAAACTTCACAGACACATTCTGGAGACACCAGAGACTTTATTACATCTTGTGAAAGGGGCATAATAGGTCGTCTTTTAAGTTCAGCTCTCTGGCTCAATGATTCAGTTGCAGTAAGGTTCCTAAAACGATTAATTTGAATTTATATCAACCAGCTAAATGATCACAAATGTGATGTGAATTTTCAATATCACGCAGCCCTTGGCATGTATGACCATATATCCATGAGTGTTTGAATATTTTGAATGCGTGCATAAAATGTGTCTTTAATGTGTGAGCACATGTCCATATAGGTGATACAACACATTATGGAGACGTGTACAAATGCTAGACGTGTGTGTGTGTGTGTGTGTGTGTGTGTGTGTGTCCCTCATTAACTTGGGATTCTTTAGCTGGTGGTAATGAAGCTTGTCAGTGCAGTGCAGTAGAAATGTACCACTCCCCTCTCATAAACATCTACCGTGATTAATTACCGACTGTGTGTTTCCCCCGCAGGGCTGCTGGCGGAAAGAAACAGCCCAGAATCCTCAGAGACCCAGACACGCGTGTGTGTGTGTTTGTGTGTCAGACGAAGTGCACGAGACAAAGTGGTGTTGTGTATAGTCAATGGACGCACAACTCAGTATAGGTCGTTTTCTGGTGAAGTGTCCTGAAATAAAAATATGAGTGAGTGAAGCGCTGTAGAGTAAGACGACACCTGACGCATGCACACAATAATTTTTCTGACTTTGAAAAATTTTTGTGCATGTGTGTCAGGGTGTGTGTAAGGTGTTCGTAATTGTATTTGAGCAAACACAATTTCCACAGCAACTATTGGCTTTGCCTGGCAAGACTAGCTTCATCTATCTTCATTTTTACCCTGAGCAAATTGGAGGTATGGGGAGAGAATAAGAGAGAGAGAAAATGAAACCAAAGGGAAAAAATGGAAAAATATATGTATAAAAAGAGAGATACAGAGAGAAGGCAGAAAACTGGCTTGCCACATTTTACTTTTAGTTTGTTCCTTTTATGTGTGTGTGTGTGTGTGTGTATATATATACTTTTTTTTTTTTTTTTTTTTTTCTTTTTTTTTAATATATATAATTTTCTATACAAATTTGTTTTTATTAAATACAAAAGTTTAAGGTCAGTAATTTTTTTTTTTTAAAGAAGCCTTTTTTTCCCCAAAGTGCTCCCCAAGGTTGCATTTATTTGATCAAAAATACAATAAAATCAGTAATATTGTGAAATATTTTTATAATTTGAAATAGCTGGTTTCTATGTGAATATTTAGTAAAGTGTAATTTATTCCTGTGATCAAAGCTGAATTTTCAGCATCATTACTCCAGTCTTCAGTGTCACATGATCCTTCAGAAATCATTCTAATATGATGATCTGCTGCTCAAGAAACATTTCTAACATTCGTGCTGCTTCATATTTCTATGGAAACCATCATAGAATTTTTTGAGGATTCTTTGATGAATAGAAAGTTAAAAAGAACAGCATTTATTTGAAATAGAAATCCTTTGTAACATTATAAATGTCTTTACTGTACCTTTTTATATATTTAATGCATTAAAGATAGCTTATATATAGAATTTATCAGATAGACAGTGTGTGTATATGTATATATGTCTAACCAAATGATTGAGTGGCCTGTTAAAGTGTTAAGTAATCGCTCTTTATATGTGGTTTATGTGGTTTTGAAAAAGGGTAAGGTGAAGGGAAAAAACATTCTGTTCGTAGCTTTTTACCCTACAGGGATTTCCAGAGTCGTTCAGCTATCCCATCCCACTGTCGCCTGAGAGACTCGTCCATCTCACACACACACACACACACACACACACACACACACTTTCACTCAGTCCATCTCTCTTAACACAATTGCACAGTGTTTCAGTGCTCCTCGTTCACCTCCACACCCCCACCCGAGCTGCAGAGGAGCTTTTAGCAGCTCCCCACAAAGCATGACATTGGCCAGCTGTCAGCTTCTATCAATTACCAGCAATCTGTGGTCGAGTGAAAAATTTGTGTGTGAAGGAGGAAGGACGCATATAAAAACGCAGTTCCCCCTCTCTGCTGTGGCTACAGTGCTTTCCCCAGCGGATACTGTGGCTTCTGAATTTACACAGATGAGCTCCGCTCGACACAGGACAGCATCCGCTACTACAGCAAATATTCAGTTCTCGCGATCTCTATCTGATTCTGACTCGCTGTTGTTTTGCATAATGTTGCTGAGAATTAAAATTAGACCTTAATATGGGAAAGTTTATTTTGGGTGATTTGAAAGTTCACTTAGGTGGTGAGATGTCTGCAGAGGATGTGGTTTAGCGTTTCAGAGCCGAGTTTTTGCTCTTGCAGATTTCATGTCAAAATGCCTTGGGGTCGAGGAGAGTCCTGCTTGTTTGAGTCGAGTTTTAAAGAGGACATGTAATGCTTTTTTACATATTCAACTTTAGCGTGTAACGTTGTTGTTTGAGCATCGAACACATCACAATATTCCTCATTTCATTAATTCATATGCAGAATAAAGGGGCGGGGCCTGGTTGAGTTAGTTAGTAGTGTGCTGAAACTGGCAGTTATGGTAAGGGGTGGGGCTTTTCCCAAACACCAATCACAACACACTGCTCCAGCCGACCAATCAGAGCACACTGTGCTTTTCAGAAGGAGGGGCTTCATAGAGACAGGAACTAAACAGAGCGTTACTGACAGACTGGGAAGAGAGGAGCTGCAACAATGGAGAATATGAGGAAAATAATCAACATTCAAGCAGGAAAACCTGTTCAAGTAGAGCACAAAAACAACATCAAGGCTTTTTTTTTTTTTTTTTGAGTATTTACTAGTTCAGCAGATGCATATGACGTACTTGCTATATTTGCTTTAATTTGATGCAAACAATATCCATTTGAATACCTGGGTGTTGATTGTGCACTAAAACATTAAAAACGTTCCTTAACATTTTAGAAGAGACAACAGTGCGAAAAACACAGATTACGTGTAAAAAATTACACATGATCGATGACCATAAAGACAGTAAAATTTATTACTAACTGTACTTCTATCCCTTTTCATTCACATTTTTATTATGCTGTATTATGCTTATTATTACAGAAAAACTGTATAATCAATTTTTTATTTATTTTATTGTCATTTATTTATTATAATTTATTATAATTTATTTTTATTTATTATTTATTTATTTTAATTTTATTTTTTTCTTTTATTTTTTCCATTTTTTCTTTTATTTTTTATTTATTTTTTTATTTTATTTTAATTTATATTTATTTTCATTTAATTTATTTTATATTTAGTTTATTTATTTTTTTATTTTTTCTATTTTTATTTTTTTTTTTGTGTGTGTGTGTTTGAAAGACATGACGGATGGCTTGTATAATGATGGCAGCCCTGTTTTGAGCTCAAACTGATAGAAGCAGCAGCAGAGCAGATCTCCGCCTGAAGCCGTTCCCTCTCCTTGGAATCGCTCTGCCCAGCAGAGGCTTTTTCCCAGTTCTTAGCCTGTAGACAGATCCCGCTTTGTGCTTTGATGGTCAGCAGGCCGAGGATTGGCTGACAACCTAGTCAAAACCTCAGACACGAATTCCCTCAAGTCACCCATTCTCTGTTTTTGGGGCATTTTTGTTAAATTGAAAAACCAGCTGATGCAAGTAAAGCTTTAATGAGCAGGAAACCAGGATGTCTGGTCACGTTTAACTGCTTCGGTCCGTATCTAGTTGCAGAGAAGTCTATAAGCTTAGAGACCATCTCTACGGAGCCTTTGTGAAACTGTTTAGATTCTCAATTGCATACTACTGTATTTCTCACTATTCATTATTTGTGCAGTATGCAAAGAGTCATAACACACAAGAGTACCCAGCCATATTTGGATTGAAAATAGCTGAGTTTCATTTCCACAGATCAGGTTCTGATTGAGAGTGAAGCGTACTGCTGATTGAAAGTTTTTCTATGCTTTTTTTTTTTTTTTTTTTTTTGAGAAATAGGAGTGTTAAGTGCATACTGCACAGTAAGCACCGAACTATTCTTCCATTCCAAACACAGCCAATGTTAAAGTGTCAGTGTTTTATGGACCCTTTTCATTTAGTCGAGAGCTCTTAAATCAAAGGTGTCAGGCTAAGCTTGTGCTGCACCAAACCGGTGAAAGGTCTTGCAGACTGCAGGTTCAAACTCAGGTTTACTCTAGGCTATTTGCGGTTGAGTTTGGAATGTGCTGTCAATCTTATTACTCTAAGTTAACCCTCCGCATTTGCCCTCTGCGGCTTCAATTGATCCCTTCGACTCAGATATATGGGTTTACAGAGTGCAGCCCAGAAGCATAAATATGTTACAGGCTGACATAAGAACAGGCTGAAACTAACCGTCTGATACACACAAAACGAAGGAGGAGAATTGGCCAAACAGAGCAACTCGCGCTCTCATTCACTCATCATGGTGTCTCTTACATTCATCCAGTTTCAGAGCGTCTCTTTTTCCCATTCTCTCTGTCCATCATCCACCCTAGTTCTCCTTTGTTCCATCTTACTTTGTTCCTCACCATCTTTAAAAATAAGTTCAATCTGGCTTACACCCACACTCTCACTCTCTCTCTCTGCCTATGCATTCATTGCTGTCGGCTCTATATTTTACTCTTGTCACCAGGAGATTTCTTTGCCTGTTCCTTGAGGGGTTTAGTGGTGGATTTACCAGTGTGAAGAGGGTCTCTCACATCGGTTAAACCCCACACCACTGCGGTCAGTCGTGCCTGTCTAATGAGGATGTTTCCCTGTATCCCTGAGATCTGTCTGTCATGGTTAAATGGGAAAGTTTCGAGCTGCACTATTCTGGATAAAATTGAGAATAAAGATTTTACTATTTAAAATGAAGATCACGATTCTCCCATGATTCTGAATAGACAACTAAACAAAATAACATTTGCTTGAGGTTCTGACAGAATATCAATTGCTGCAGTCTATTTAATTAATTTGAGTTTTAAAAAAATTGATTCAATGACTCACTCATAAAGACTTCACTTGTTTAGTTACTGGATAAATCAGCATTTTTAAACTAAACTGTTGAATGAATGATTCAATGACTCACTCATAAAGACTTCACTTGTTTCGTTACTGGATAAATCAGCGTTTTTGAAACTAAACTGTTGAATGAATGATTCAATGACTCGCTCATAAAGACTTTAATTGTTTCGTTATTGGATAAATCAGCGTTTTTGAAACTAAACTGTTGAATGAATGATTCAATGACTCACTCATAAAGACTTCACTTGTTTCGTTACTGGATAAATCAGCATTTTTGAAACTAAACTGTTGAATGAGTGATTCAGTGACTCATTCATAAAGACTTTACTTGTTTTGTTACTGGATAAATCAGCATTTTGAAACCAATCTGTTGAATGAATGATTCAATGACTCACTCATAAAGACTTCACTTGTTTCGTTATTGGATAAATCAGCATTTTGAAACCAATCTGTTGAATGAATGATTCAATGACTCACTCATAAAGACTTTAATTGTTTTGTTACTGGATAAATCAGTGTTTTTGAAACTAAACTGTTGAATGAATGATTCAATGACTCGCTCATAAAGACTTTACTTGTTTCGTTACTGGATAAATCAGCGTTTTTGAAACTAAACTGTTGAATGAATGATTCAATGACTCACTCATAAAGACTTCACTTGTTTCGTTATTGGATAAATCAGCATTTTGAAACCAATCTGTTGAATGAATGATTCAATGACTCACTCATAAAGACTTTAATTGTTTTGTTACTGGATAAATCAGTGTTTTTGAAACTAAACTGTTGAATGAATGATTCAAGGACTCGCTCATAAAGACTTTACTTGTTTCGTTACTGGATAAATCAGCGTTTTTGAAACTAAACCGTTGAATGAATGATTCAATGACTCACTCATAAAGACTTTAATTGTTTCGTTACTGGATAAATCAGTGTTTTTGAAACTAAACTGTTGAATGAATGATTCAATGACTCACTCATAAAGACTTCACTTGTTTTGTTACTGGATAAATCAGCGTTTTTAAACCAATCTGTTGAATGAATGATTCAATGACTCACTCATAAAGACTTCACTTGTTTCATGACTGGATTAATCAGTGTTTATTAATCTCTTGAATGTTTCGATGACAAATATGTTTTTAAGTCACTTGTCGCCACCTACTGGTGTTACAATGTAATTGATCTTTACAATCTTTATTTGAAGCGTCAAGTTACTTTCAAAAGGTGATTTACTCTACTTTGATTGCTTCTGTAAACATCAATTTAAATCCCAAATATAAACTTTTATCCTAGCACTTGTCATTAATTTGAATGGTGTGATTGGTGCAAATTGAGAAATTACTCTATTATCAACCATTCAACCATATCGGTTGTATAACATGAAAATATCTTCATCGGACAGAATTGTTATGTCAATGCATCACTACAAATAGCTTTTGGTATTGTTTTAGGCTTCTGTTGAATTTCTAATATCTTGCAAAGAGTTAGTAATACTAGTTAATCTACAACATTGTTAAAATGGGATTAATGTTTCAGTCACTTTACAGAAGTAAAATGGGTTGGAAATGTGTTTCATGTTGACTTTCAACTGCTCTATGTGTCACAGAGTTCATAAAATCTGCATTTTTGACATACCACTAAAGTTCCCTCTCTTTTTCTCTCTCTCTTCCCTGCATGTCCTTCTCCTTGTTGCGGTTCATCGACAAAGGTAAGCAAGTTTATCATCCATCCACCTGCTTGTTCATTTGCCTTTGTTTATGCATTCAGCTTTGGCAACATTCATGCACAGTTTCCTGTGATACAAACATACACAGTTCATTAGAGCTAGTTGAGTGAATTAAATGGGCTGAGGAGGAGGGGAGGTCGTGAGAACGGTCCGACAGCCTCTTCCGAACATGCCTCGACTATCAATGCGACCACCACACACATGTAAACAAACCCACCAGGCCACTTCTGCCACAGCACAATGTCACGCCTTTTAAGAATTTCTTATTCACACCCCACACATAAAGACCACTTTTATCCCTCACTCTTGGTCAAGTAGGAAGATATGATGTTCCTCAAGGTGAAAAGAGAGGAAGAAAAGTGAGTCATGTCTCGAGCAAAACGTGTGGGTGACTCCATAATGGTTTCCCTGTTCGCTGATAAACCGATGTTTAAAGCTTGACTAATAAATAATGTAGGATATCATTAAAGCTTTTCATTGTTTTCGCTCATTTTGCAGCAGGTTTAAACTGATCTCTTTGGAAAGCTCATGTGGATTGAGAAAAATTCAGGCTCTTTTGATGTAGAGCGAAAACTCAAGGCACGCGTAAATGCATACTGTATGTTTTTCCAATTACTTAAAGGTACAGTTCAACCAAACATGAGAATTTGTTCTTTTACTCACTGTCATGTCGTTCCAAACCATTATGACTTACTTTCTTCAGTTTAACACACAAAAGGAGGTAGTTTTGAGTAACGTGAACACTAGTGAGTCCAAACCCGCTCTGTCAAGCTTCGAAACCTTTCCGAATTATTTATTTCGAACCAGTGATTCGGAGTGCGTATCAAACTGCCAAAGTCACGTGATTTCAGTAAACGTGGCTTTTAACTATTTCAAAATGTTTTGAAATTTCATTGGTTCGCCGCTAGGGAGCAATGATGATTTTTACCTAATCTTGGATCACTTTTATACATTTGTAGACATTTAATGGCACATTTTTATAATAAAAAGGAAGAGTTGTAGGTCTGATTAACCACGCTTACCGTAAAACAAACGAAACAAGCCTTACAATTGAATAAAATAATGCGTATTATCATATTTAGTGCTATTAGATGATTTGTTAATTGCATTTAATAGATTATACCTTCAATAAAACATTTGCGATTGGTTTGTAAAAGGTGTTTTATGCATGTTTTGGCTTCATTTACATTGTTTTGACCAGCAGGAGTCACCAGCATATGTCATTTTGAGCGTTTCGAAAAAATTTAACCAATTGCTTGCAAAATGATTCACTCTTCTGAAACGCTCAAAACAACATATGTTGATGACGCCTGCTGGTCAGAGCAATGAAAGTGCATGGAAACCATCTCCAGAAAGGACAAAAAGCTCAATAAAAACATGATAAAAGCAGTCCATATGACGCAAGTCTTCTGATAGATTCATGTAAGCCTGACAGCTGTGGTCACCATTCATGTTAATTATATGGAAAAGAAGCGCTTGAACATTTTCTTAGGTTTCAGACAATGTGAGGATGAGTAAATGTAATTTTTGTGTGAAATATCCCTTTAAGGCGCATGTAAGTGTGTCTGCGGCAGGTGAATTTCATCATCTCTTGTGAACTGTGAAGTGCTGAGTATGTCGAATAAGAGGGTTAATTATCATTCTCTCAGTGCATATCCATTAGCTGAATGGTTGGAAAAATGTCAAGATTTGTTCTCTGTGAGGTCCTCCCTCACTCTTTGCTCTACTTTTTTCTTTTTTTTCCCTTCCAAGGCTCATACTCAGTCTCTCCCTCTCGCTTTAAACCAGAGACAGCGAAAGCAGGAGACAACGGATGTTTATTCCTTTCTGCTGTTATGTCTGCTGCTGTATGTAATGACAGGCTGTTTAGTGGCCGGCTGAAATAAGTGTTTCTCTCTGTCTCGCTCTTCCACCCTTGGGACTTCTGTGTCTATATCGCTCTCTCCTAGGTTGGCTAAACTGGTCGCACAATTACAGTAAAGACACATGCTTTTGAGCTACCATGATGGTATGTTTGGACACTGATGCAATAGTCCAAATGGTCTTATAGCTTGAGGGCTTCCATACTACTGCTTTTGGTGTGGAGTCCATTTGCCATCAGAGCTTGGTCTGTAAACTGTTTATTGTCAACGTGACAGACCTTCCAACTAACGTCTATTTGGGCCCATGGAAACACTTTTATAATATAGCTGCAAGCAGTGATATGGGGTCAAACCCCTGAACGGTCTGTAGTGCAATGCGGAGCAAGAAGAGCAAAAACAGCAGAAATTGAACGTACATGGAAAAACAGCTGGTTCAGAAGTACGGGTGAGAATGAACTCAAAATGAACAGAAGTTCAGACGAGAATGAACACAGAATGAATAAACACAATTATTTCTATTCCCAGAGGAATAAAGATTATTACAATGCTTACCTGAGTAATAAAGGAATTGAAATGACACAACATTACACACAATTTTATAAGATTGTACAACCCAGGACTGTTCAGGATCTGTCCAAAGATCATCTGATCCGATTTTGGACAAAATTGGACAATTTGAAGGAGCAGTGGGAAAAAACTGCATACTGTAAACTGTAATGGGTGAAGTCTTAATGTAAGATGTTGAATGTGATCAGCATGAAGAGAGGAATCATGTGAACTCAATTTCATTTTTCTAGAACAAAGGGTTCAAAAGCCTTTATAACCTTTAGAAAAGTGAACTTTTGAACTGGTGGTGGTGCTATAGAGTTGGCCCTAGAGACTCCAAAGTTGGTCCAATCACTATTCATGACCATTTCTACAATTGTACCAAATTCCAGCATTTTCTCATGTTCCATTCATAGGACTGCCATAGACACTACATATGGAAGACGAAGAAATAATTACTAGGGATGCACCGATATGACAATTTTGGCCGATACCGATAACCGATAATTCTTTATATTTGAAAGCTGATAACCAATATATTTGCCGATAATTCTAAATCTAAATTTTTATATAATTTTTGAAAGCCTGATTACAAAAACAAAAGTCTCACCATTAAAAGCCATGTCCCAAGCACACCATTAAAATATTCTTATTATAATTTTATGTAGCCTATATGTTGCACTTAAATGTATTTTCCTTTTTGAAGTGATTTTCAATCATATTTAAAGCAATTCAAATCCATCATGTTGGACAGTACGCATCTGAAGTGTCTCAGGTGAAGGAAATAATCCATTATTTATCGGTTTTTAATATATCTGCCAAATTTTCTTACTGGGCCGATAACATTAACAATTAACAAATATCGGCCGACGCTGATATTGTGGCCAATATATCGTGCATCCCTCATAATAAGAACGTAATCTAACAATTACAATAGGGGCTACCGCCCCTTTCACCCCTTTCACCATATATTCATAATGTACACTATAATGCATAATATCTTTTCATAAATAATTGTAGCTAAAGTTAAAATGCATTATTTACAATATTTGCAGATTTCTTGTTACATCTGAAATCGGTTGATTGTCATGTTTTAATGCATTAAACTTTCTAAAGGTGTTCAATGAATATTTAAGTATTATAACTGCTGTTACAATTATTCATGAGACCATACAATGCATTATAAAGTGCATTACGAGGCATAATTAATGCATTAAAATACTTTTATAGTGCATTATATAAAGGCTTTAAGTAAAGTTGAGACAATCAGAGGTTTGTTGAGTTTTAGTATAAGCTCTCACTCACATCCTGTTCACCCTGATTCTTTAGTCTGAAACCACTTAATGTTGTCATAAATGTGTTCTCATAGGCAATCTGTCTAAGTAGGAGTCTTATTCAAAGTAGTTAGTAAAGCTAATTATCTGGAGAGTCAGAAGGATGCTAGAGTACAGCCTAGTGATTTATGCATGCGTCTCTTTGTCTTTGCTCTGAGTCAGCATGACTTTATTGTTTTAGGAGATGGAGATGAAAGGAAATAAAATGGTTTAAGAAGGTGAAAGAGCATCCATGTTCTTGCCTGGGGTCCAGTTTCAGGCAGCTACTTAAGTGTTCACTACTCATATAGTGCATAGCTGAGAGAGAAAAGACTGCTTTAAAAAGCTTCCCTGCAGACCTGTTGGGCCGTGATTTGTTGTGGCAGGTCTGCGTCTGAGCTCAACTTGGGTCCTGGCCTGGCTTTACCTCCTTTAACTCTGGCCAAAAGTGCAAATGTGAAGAAAAAAAAAAACAAAAAAAAAATCGCTAATGGTTTGATTAGTTTAAAATGCAGGCAGAAGGGTTTTTTCAGTCCTTTAATCATATGAAGTGGTGGGTGCGTAGACATGCCGAACGCCAGCCATGCTGTCACGCGCACCCTCACGGCCCTCTCCCCACCTGACTGCTCCCACATTTTTCCTGGGGAAGATTTATAGTGGCTGGGATGTTGGAGACAGGCCATTACCATGAGCTCTTAGAAGTCATCATTCAAGCAAAGAGGCGAACGCAGCGCCTGCCTGACTCGATGTTGTTAGCATCCTAAGATCATGTAGCAGGGAAACTAACGTGGTTGCGTTGACTGTTTTGAATTTGAACCATGTTTTCTGATCACGAAAGGCTGTTCAAGAGTTCAGATAGCAGTGATTTATGAGGAGGAGAGGGCAGATGATGCGGGTTTAATGTCTGCAGGGATTCACAATATATTAGAATCATATGTTTTAATCGGAGAGATTTAAGAGTGGTTTCTAGGGTGTTGCCATGCGGTGGCTAGGGTATTCTGGGTGGTTGCTAGGTGTGGTGGCTAGGGTACTCCTGGGTGGTTGCTAGGGTGTTGCCATGCGGTGGCTAGGGTATTCTGGGTGGTTGCTAGGGTGTTGCCATGCGGTGGCTAGGGTATTCTGGGTGGTTGCTAGGTGTGGTGGCTAGGGTACTCTGGGTGGTTGCTAGGGTGTTGCTATGCGGTGGCTAGGGTATTCGGGGTGGTTGCTAGGGTGTTGCCATGCGGTGGCTAGGGTATTCTGGGTGGTTGCTAGGTTTGGTGGCTAGGGTACTCTGGGTGGTTGCTAGGGTGTTGCTATGCGGTGGCTAGGGTATTCTGGGTGGTTGCAAGGGTGTTGCCATGCGGTGGCTAGGGTATTCTGGGTGGTTGCTAGGTGTGGTGACTAGGGTATGCTGGGTGGTTGTTAGGGTGTTGCTATGTGGTGGCTATGGTATTCTGGGTGGTGAAGGGTTTTTTGTTTTGTTTACATTTATTTATTTAGCTACATTTATAATGCTGGTTTTAACAAATTTTGACATTTATAAATTACTTTGTTTTGCCATGTAATATTAAGTTACTGTTTAAAAACACTAATAATATAATATATAGAGATGCACAATATATTGAAATCATATTTGTTATTATAGAAATTAAAGAGCTATTTATTTGTTTAATTTAGTTATTAAATTAAATTCTTTTTGTTTTTTGTATATAAATATAAATTTAAATAACTATTTATATTTAATGTTTTTTATTTGTTTTATTTAAATTTGTTTGTTTTGTAATTTTCTCTTTTTACATTTATATTTTTGCCATCTAACATGAACAGTTAATGTTTCAAAACACTAATAAAATAATATAGACAACGTATTGATTATCAGAGATTTAAGAGCTATTAATTAAATTGTATTTATATTTTTTATTTTAGTTAAAATTTAGTTTGTATAGAAATATATTTACATTGTATTAAATTTAAATAACTATTTATATTTAATGTTTTTATTTATGCTTTATTTACATTTATTAATTTGCCTACATTTATAGTACTGATTTTAAATATTTAATTTTAAACACTAATGTTCTTTTTTACATTTAAAGTACATTATAATGTTGTAATGCATAAATATATTTTATTTATTTATTTATTTAATCAATTATTGACTTGACTTTTTAGCATTTTATTTTTAATTTAGACAAAATAGTTTATAATTTTCATTGAAATTAATTTAATTTCTGTTCGTTTTTTTAACATAATTATCAGCTTATCGAAATCTGCTAGTGCTTCTCTACTTGTAAACTGTTTATATTGCATAAACCTCTTTGACATTATTATCAGTCGTTGAGATTGTTTTGAATGTAAAACGAGCTTTTGAGATTCACCTGGGGAAACTCGACTTGATTTGACAGGTTTGAGTCCTGATGGTCCAGGTTTTCATCTCTCTCTCTCTCTCTCTCTCTCTCTCTCTCTCTCTCTCTCTCTCTCTCTCTCTCTCTCTCTCTCTCTCTCTCTCTCCATACATTGAGACATGATTTGATGCTCTTGTGGCTTGTCTGTATATGTATAGTAACTTGATCCAGGCGTCTCTCATGATGTTGGCAGTTTAGGCAAGTAGAACAAGTGGCAAAGTCATCATCAACCTGTCAGCGCACCGCCAAAGGAGTGGTGTCTCCCAGTGCCGTGAATAAATCAAGCTGTCCAGCACATTCCATACTCAAGTAGTGCTTTTTTCCTACCCCGTCTCTTCCTTCAGGATTTGGGAGTTCACTCAGTCCGAGTGGAATTGTCTCATGTTGAAGGCACAAAAGTACCTCATGAGAAGTCAGTCACTGAAACACTTCATCATCTGAACCGCCTCTGTTGGTAGAGTCCTGTATCTTTGATAAGATGATCTAATATGATTCTAAAGTTGATCTTGAATCAGAATAACTTCTCCTCCTTCTTGAGTCATCATCTCTTCTGAGGACGAGGGCGGGGCAATCTGTCAATCACATGAGATCCACCAATAGCAAACCACAACCATCCAATCAGTTCCCCACAGACAAAATCAAGCCCCGCCCTACATTTGTTCTTGTTTGCAAAGCGTTTCACTCAATATACGTCACAATAGAGAAGAAAAGACGAGCGCAACTTCCTTTTCATGCCGACTTTATAAAAATAAAATTGTTAATGTGTAAACTTAAGATATTTAATATTTTAACAGGATTGTCTAACACATTGAAGTGAATTTGATAATACTTATTCTGTTTTCTGACATTGCGTAATAAGTATTAAGTGATACTGAAATAATTTGCTTTGGTGCAATGACAATATAAGCATTTTTTCATTTAGGAAACTAAATTTTTTATCATATTGCACTTAGGATTGTTTGCTTATGTAAATGGGGAGTTATAATAAATTAAGGTAAACAATATAAATTAATATGAAGACATTGTTTGCACAATGTCTTGCCTCAATCAAATCCTCAGTTTCAGTAGGTCTTAGTTGAAGGACTTCCCTCAATCTAGTCACATTTAAAGAAAGGCCTGTCTTCTGAACAAGGCCTTCTTTCACAGAAAGTGACTTCCAGACCGAGAGCTGTCAGGTTGATTAAATATCAGTACTGCGCATTCCCTGACCTCTGAAGCGTCCACGCTCCCTCCGCAGAAACTCAGTCCGGCTCTGTCAGATCCGCTGACATTCTCTCCACTTTGGTTCGAACTCCGTCTTCGCCCAATCACAACGGTGCTGTTTTGTTTCTTCTCCAATCAACATGAGCGCTTCCATCGTTACGGGCCACCGATCAGGATAAAGCTACCGTTCCTCTGGCTGCGTGACATTTAGAAAGTCTGTTTGTGTTTATCTGTCACAATCTGGCCATTTCCACTGTCTGTCAGCTGAGGTTGGACCTATCTTTCTCTGCCGACAAATGCTGTGGCATTTCTGAGAAGTTAGATTATCATGACCTGTATGTTGGAGATTTGTATCCGAGCTCCTGACTAATGTCGAGCTAAAGAGCATCGCTAATTGCCTCTGCCTGGTTTCATTCTTGGCTGCTTTGAAGTTTCACTCATATTCTTGGAGGCACAAAGCAAATGCTTTATTATAACACAGCGACTTGAAGGTTGTTTACAGTTTAACTTGCTAATTAGCATATTAACTTTCCCCATTATCATTTTTCCCCCTCGCGCATCAGTTCTAATGTTGGTCGCAAGCTGTTGTTTTAAATGCATGACGTGGGTCTGAATGTCATACTGCATTGGTTATGGTAACGTCGGTTTCTTTTTTGCTTTGACTGAATGTTACCTAATATACACAAACAACATATACAGTGATGTCCGAAGGGGATATTTGTTTTAGTGACCCTACAAGATCGAAATATGAGGAAAATATTTGAAATATGAGGGAAGAACAAAACGTTAAACTTGGTTAAGGTATTTATCTGACAAAATGATTTGGCAAAAGAGACAAACTACAGCTACAGGTTTTATTTTACATAAAAAAAACAAGCATACGTTGATTACAACATAATCCATTATTAATATTTCCTTGGTTCTCCTCGGCATTCATAATTTCTTCGTATGACAGCCTGGCCAAAAATTATGTCGGCACAATTTGTCATGTTTCATTGTGTTATTAACACAAACTATGCAATATGCTTACAAAATCTTCAACAAATTTATAATAATATTTTCATAAAGGGTGAAGAAAAGGGTGTGTATTGTTTTGCATTACATATTACATATTATTTATATATTTTGTATTTTTATTGAGTCATTTATAAAAAAATTTGCAATCTATTAATGATTAAAAATACAAAGCTATACAAAAAAATGCTGCTATTCAGAAAAAAATTTACTCATTATTTAAGTAAAGGTGACTTGACTTGACTTTTTACCCAAAAAGCTTGTACTTCAAGGACTAGGATGTCATCTAGAAAACATTCACACTATATAGGATGGAATATCTTGGTATTTAATCACTTGATTAACCTGTAGATTTAAAACCAGCCCTTCTGTTTCAAATACTAAAACACGTGTCAGATCTCAGTCATAGCATAAAATGAATCACTTCTTTTTGAGAACCTTTTCATCATTCTTGTGAAAGCCTTAGGATCTAATGTCTGCCAGCCACATAAAGTCATTGTTTTGAATGAAAATGTATTGTGTAAACTCGAGAGAAATGACTCATGTGGATGTTGAATAAGTGTGTCTGGAAAGTCTGACTGGAGTCATTGTTAGTGAACCGCAGCGCTTTGGAGAAGCGACAAAAACTAACCTTGACAGTCTAAATGGCAGATTCTATAAAGAAGTTTGAGATGATGTTTACCTTTTTCAGTTGCTCTCAGACTTAAGAAGAATGCATTGCATGTATTTTTGTGCATGCATTCTTAACAATAATGGTTCTTCATTGACATCGATTGCTCGTAAACATACTTTATCAGTAGAAAAAAATTAAATGCCCTTTGAACATTCAAGACGTTTCTCCTTTTATAGAACCTTTTTGGCATTAAATGTTCTTAAAAATAGTCAAGAACCCTAGTGTTTTATATAGAACCCCGTTGAACCTTTTTTTTTTTTTTTTTTTTTTTTTAGAGTGTAGGAATGGGTGCATATTAAGCCAAAGCTACGCTTTATTTAGCATGTGGAGATCACAGGTAAATTCCTTCCTTAAAATATCTTTTTACACTATATGGAGCCATTGAAATCCCATATGGCAAGGGCTTGGAAAATCTCTTTGAAGTGGTCAGGGTTGGATCAGTAGGATAACCCTGGTTTTGCTCCTGGAAGATTCCCCAGAGTCCTGCCCGCTTGCTAAATGACCGCACCGTGACACCGAAGGTGTCGACGAGAACGGCACGGGTGACGAATGTGAGCTCGACCGCACTCTTTCATGTCACTGCACCAGGGAGACAGTGCTTTATTGTTGTGCGGATGGAGCAATCCCATGAGCACCTCCTCAAGAATGAGCGTTTTAGATATGGGCTTGGACATGTGAGACATTGAAGATCATACAAACTCAAAAAAATGAGCTGTACGATGCAAGCCGAATAAAGAAGTGAATAATTCATCTACTCAAGTTGGCCTGTAGTTCAGCTGCTATTTGTCAACCACCTTAAGCATGTATGTCAGCAAAGCAGTCCTAAGGGACATTTACACCGACAAAGCGAACCGAATATATTCATTTTCAGTGCTAGTTTAGCGAGTTGAGGCAGCTGAGACAGTTGGCGGTCTGTATGACTGACTTTCTTCTGAAGAACCCAAAAGAAGATTTATTTGAAGTGTTGTTTTTGTCCGTACAATGAACATTGGAACTCATTTTGGAACACAAATTGACAACATTCTTCAGAAGCAAGTCCACAGAAGAAAGTCATACAGGTTTGAGTGGGTGAGTAAATGATGACATTTCTATCACTTTAAGCGGTAAAGTCCTTCAGATTAGTCATGTCACCATACACTTTTAGAAGAAAAGGTTCAGTGGGGGTCTCTATAGAATTTTAGGGTTCTTGACTTAATTTTAAGAAAGGTTCTATATAGGCGCTTTCGTTTTCATAGTTGCATAATATGCAAATACAACCAGCAAAACCCCTATATAATTGCGAAAGCCCCTATATAACTACCCGGAGTGGAAGCCCCTGTATAACTGCGAAAAGCTCCTATATAACTACCCGATGTGGAAGCCCCTATGTAACTACAAAAGCCCCTATATAACTGCGAAATCTCCTTTTTAACTACCTGGTATGGAAGCCCTTATATAACTACCCGGTGCAAAAGCCCTTATGTAATTGCGAAAGCCCCTATATAACTACCTAGTGTGGAAGCCCCATATAACTGCGAAAGCCCCTTCCGGTGTGAAAGCCCCTATATAACTGTGAAATCCCCTATACAGTATAACTACCCATTGTGAAAGCCCCTATATAATTGCGAAAGCCCCTATATAACTACCTGGTGTGGAAGCCACTATATAACTGGAATCCCCTATATAACTACCGGTGCGAAAGCCACTATATAACTGCAAAATCCCCTATACAACTGGAATCCCCTATATAACTACCTGTGCGAAAGCCCCTATATAACTACCTGATGTGGAAGCCCCTATATAACTGTGAAAGCCCCTATATAACGGTGAAATCCCTTATATAACTACCGGTGTGAAAGCCACTATATAACTGGAATCCCCTATATAACTACCGGTGCGAAAGCCACTATATAACTGCAAAATCCCCTATACAACTGGAATCCCCTATATAACTACCTGTGCGAAAGCCACTATATAACTGCAAAAGCCCCTATAGAACAGTGAAATCCCTTATATACCTACTGCTGCGAAAGCCACTATATAACTGCAAAATCCCCTATATAATTGGAATCCCCTATATAACTACCCGGTGCAAAAGAGAAAAAAAAAACGTGATTCTCAATTTGTCAAGAATCGTGCAGCTCTGCATTCCTATAACTAAAATCGTCCCCAGTTCCTGCGGTGCAAACACGCCAAAAAAGCAGGTACTTCCTCCAATGGTTATAGGAACTATGAAACCATTTTAATGTTCCATATAGATCCTTTTCTTCTTAGAGTGTAAAGAAGACTGTTTCTTGCAACTGTAGTTTCATAAGCCATCTTTCCAAGTATAAACCTCTGACCTTTCCAGCATTCCCCAGATGCGGTGAAACATTAAATCGGATCATTTTATTGCATTGTTTCTTTGCTACCAAATTAACTGCTGCTTCTTTTGACCTCAGACACAAAAAAAGAAACAAAAATCCATGAAAACGGCAAAGTGCATACCAAAACCAGTCTATACAGCTTTTGTCCGTTGCAGCAGGAAAGCTTCTTATGTGTGAAAGGAGGTTCAGGCAGCAGGATAGAGCAGTCACTTTGCTTTAGATTTGCACTTGCCTCCTATTATCAAACAGTGGGATTCAGACAGCTTTCAGAAGTATCTCATCACCTGCCTTGGCACTTAAAGGTGTGGGAGTGGAGCTCTTTGAAGCCGCGGCCCAGATGTGCCATTTGGTGTGGCGTAAGGCCACACAGCTATTTGAAGTCTTCTGTTTGTATGCCTGCCATTTCCTAAATCCCACTCTCCTAGTTGGAAACAAAGCTCTAAAAAGCGATCCATATGAAGGATGGATGTTTTTTGTGCTGGGGGAAGGCAGAGTTGAGGGAATCTCGTGTTCTAATTAAATACGTTTAACCCAAGGTCATAGAGTGCTGAGAGAGGGGGTTCGTAGTCTTGTCTTAAATGTTTTATTGAGTTTCTTTGAACTCTTACAGCTGGAGGGTGAAGCATAAGCCTTCCTGTCAGAGCTGAGACAATGAATGCACGTGTTGGCTTTTAAAGAGCTGCTCTGGAATACCCGAGCTTTGATTTGCTTTTCAAACAATTTGTCACATTTTATGACATATGGTCTTACATCATTGGTTTGTGAAGTTTTCAGCGCAGTTCATGTGCAATTTGTTGTGTTTTATGCTATAGCGCGGACTCTAGGTGTTTGGCGTCTCGCTGTCATGTTGACAGACACGTTCTCATGGGTTTAAATGAAAGGCCTGTTCACACCAAGTGTGATGTTACAAAGCAAAAATTGACATTAAAGTACTAAATGTTGCTTCATTTCAGGGTGAAATTTTGCAGTTGGTCTCATGGGCTTGTGTAGTGACGCATTGTTGCGTTGTAACATCTTGTTGCAGGAAATTTCATGCTCTCTATGAATGGGCCTTAAGACTCCGCTCCCATTTAATTGATGGGTTTAGTTCATGTTGATTTTCTTTTTACCGTTTCTAATAACTCACCAGGCAGAGGGGATGATTCATTTCCTGTCGTCTAATTATTCTGGTCTTGCCGTCGCTGCAAAAAAGTGCCATTTTATCTTAATAATGCAGCTTGATGGGTTTGTGCGCGTGCGCGTGTGCGTGTGTGTGGGTTAAGGTGTTCTATATAATAAGAATAATTCAATAATTTTTATTTATATTTTGTTTTATTGAATAAACAATAATTGTATTATTATTAGTAGTAGCAAATTGTTAATAATAGTAATAACTTAAAATGAAAATAATTTGTTCTATTTTATATATATTTATATCAATAATTATATGTATATCAATAATTATTTTATAATAAACAATAATTATATTAAGTTACGTTGTTGTTAATAACTTTAAAAAATAAAAATAGAAAATAATAAAATGTAATTATGTGTAATAAACTATATATTAGCAAGTATATATATATATATATATATTTATATATATATATATATATATATATATATATATATATATATATATATATATATATATATATATATATATATATATATATATATATATATATATATATAATATTAACTTGTATTAATATAATTATAACTAAAAATACTATTTTACTATTTTCTATTTACTTAGATTATATAAAATTTTAACATAGTATTTTTTTGTAACTCAAATACTGAAAAGGAAAGGGACATCACTATTTTTAAGATTCTCCTAACAGCTTCACATTATGTAACACTTGAGTTAAAAATAAGACTCAAATGCAGTAATGCATTATATTGGATGAGAAATGTTCATTTGAAGTTGGCAGTTTAACAGCCTCAGAATGGTGTCGATTTCATCACATTCGATCAGAATATTTCATCTTGAGACTGTTATCTGTGACTCCAGATTTAGAATGCCATTGGTAAGCACTTGATGATTTCCATTTACAGGACGACACTATCACTGAAGGAACTGTATGCAAACTCAGCCTGTATTTGCTTAAACTCTAACAGAAATCTCAGTTATTCACAGGTGTGTTTGTGTTTATGAAGTGCAGTCTTTTGCGTGTGGTTTCGTGGTGTAATTGACGTGGAGAGCTCTGAGAGCCTCTTTCATTCAATCTGTGATGTGACTCTTACCTTTAAGTAGTGCAGCATTTAAGGTGAAAGAGCACCGATTCTTTTAGGCTGATGTCATGGTTCCTCTGCAGCAAAATCTGTACGTTTGCAATCATACAGGCTCATAAAGAAACTCTCATAAAAGTGTTTGTTTCATCAGCCTGTGGTGGAAATGAAAAGATCAAAGGAAAGGCTTTGATTATATTCTTTGCTGTAAAAATGTACACTGTTTACAGTTTATTTCTGGAGATTTCACCATCTCTGTTGTCCGAGGGATATTGAAAGTGTCATTGTTTCTTTATTTCTGTCTATTTATTTTTTTATTTTGTCAATCCTGACAACATCTTTTCCTATTATTTCCTTATTTTTCTTATTCTTTTCCTTTTCTTTTCTCATTTCCTTTCTCCTTTCCCCTTTCCTTTTCCCTTTCCTTTCCCACTTCCTTTCCCACTTCCTTTTCCCTTTCCTTTCCTTTCCCCTTCCTTTCCCATTTCCTTTCTCCTTTCCCATTTCCTTTCCTTTCCCCTTTCCTTTTCTTTCATTTCCACTTCCTTTCCCATTTCCTTTTCCCCTTCCTTTCCTTTCCCCTTCCTTTCCCAGTTCCTTTCCCATTTCCTTTCCCTTCATTTTCTTTCCCTTCCTTACCATTTCCTTTCTCCTTTCCCCTTCCTTTCCCATTTCCTTTCCTTCCATTTCCTCTTCCTTTCCCAGTTCCTTTCCAATTTCCTTTCTCCTTTCCTTTCTCTTTCCTTTCCCTTCCTTTTCTTTCCCTTCCTTACCCATTTCCTTTCTCCTTTCCCCTTCCTTTCCCAGTTCCTTTCCTTCCATTTCCCCTTCCTTTCCCCTTCCTTTTCCCTTTCTTTCCCAGTTTCTTTCCCAGTTCCTTTCTCCTTTCCTTTCTCTTTACCTTCCTTTTCTTTCCATTCCTTTCCCATTTCCTTTCCTTCGCTTTCCCAGTTCCTTTCTCCTTTCCTTTCTCTTTCCTTTCCCTTCCCTTCCTTACCCATTTCCTTTCTCCTTTCCCCTTCCTTTTCCCTTCCTTTCCCAGTTCCTTTCTCCTTTCCATTCTCTTTACTTTTCTTTCCTTTTCTTTCCCTTCCTTTTCTTTCCATTCCTTTCCCATTTCCTTTCCTTTCCTTCCCTTTCCCCTTCCCTTTCCCCTTCCTTTCCCCTTCCTTTCCCCTTCCTTTCCCCTTCCTTTCCCCCTCCTTTCCCAATTCCTTTCTCCTTTACCCTTCCTTTCCCAGTTCCTTTCCCAGTTCCTTTCTCTTTCCTTTCCTTTCCCTTCCTTTTTCTTTCCCTTCCTTACCCATTTCCTTTCTCCTTTCCCAGTTCCTTTCCCCTTCCTTTCCACTTCCTTTTCCTTTCCTTTCCCAGTTCCTTTCAACTTCCTTTCCCTTTCCTTTCCCATTTCCCCTTTTCTCCCCTCCCCTGAGTATTTTTTATCCGTTAATCACAATATTAAATAAATATTAAAGAAAATTGACTAAGAATAAGATATGTATTGGTCTGAAAATTGACACATTTATTTTATTTAACAGTTTATTATTATTATTATTATTATTATTATTATTATTATTATTATTGTTATTATTATTATATATGCTATGAGAGGCTGGGAAATGTTTTTTTAATTCACTGTTTTAATATGCCATTGAATGATTAATTTCTACTCCTGTAAGTTAACACACACTTACCTCTATCTTGTATCTTATTCATATTTAATACTCTAATATCTCTTTACATTAATGTAATAACTTCTTCTGCTATCCATTTATTGTTCATGCTCTTTGCTTTCCATATTAAAAAGAAATATTATCCCCACACACAGGTGATCAGTCACCAATGAGTCTTTTTTTTAAACCATTTCCTCATCTCACCTTCATTTTTGCATTCACTTATCTAATTGCATCTTTTCAGGAGTGGGGAAAGTGTTATTAGCCAGTTTCTCATTTTTCTCAGTCTCAGGCTGTTTATTCTGAACAGACTCTAATGAGCGCTGCTGGGTTTCGCCTAATTGTGATCTAAAACTGCAAACCATTCTTCACTGAAGCAGGTTTAATGGCACATGATGGCAGTACTTTAAGCTTGAAGTGAGTCTGGAGATACCGGCGTGCTGCTTGAATGAAAAATTCAACCCTGTCAACACACAGACACAGGTGCACAATGTTACTTCGCTCTACTTCCTGTCCAGGTGTAAAGAGAGCAGCACCAGCCTCGCTCTCCCTCTTCCTTCATCCCTCTTCCTTCGTCCCTCCTTGTCTATTCAATCCATCTTTTCTCTGCCGTGTCCCTCTTTTGTCATCTTCCTCCCCGGTGCTCCTCACTGAGCATCCCGACACCAGCTGCACCTCCTCTCCAAAGAAGCTGCTGCTTTGTTATAACTCCATTATGGACGGTGCTTTCTGTCCACAGTGTCCAGAACCACACCGAGTCGCTCCTCCTCACCTCTGTCAGTTCCCCTCCAGCCATGTGACACAAGCCGGTTCCTGCAGGAGACACGCCTGTATCAGATTACACTGTCCTGCTAACATTTCTTCTGAAAATGCTACTAGTTCATTACAAAACTAGTTTAGTTCGTTCTTTCGTTCGTTCTTTCTTTCTTTCTTTCTTTCTTTCTTTCTTTCTTTCTTTCTTTCTTTCTTTCTTTCTTTCTTTCTTTCTTTCTTTCTTTCTTTCTTTCTTTCTTTCTTTCCTCTCCTTTCCCATTTCCTTTCCCTTTCCCATTGTCTTTCTTTCCTTCTTTCTTTCTTTCACCATTTTCTTTCTTTCCTCCTTTATTTATTTATTTATTTCACCATTTTCTTTCTTTCTTTCTTTCTTTCTTTCTTTCTTTCTTTCTTTCTTTCTTTCTTTCTTTCT